>NC_056739.1:1664216827-1664284327 GCF_019279795.1 Protopterus annectens
CATACCCACCTGGGCTACATAATCCGAGAGCTCCTCCATGTCTCTTTTCGTGTAGTCCAGGGAGGTATGTCTCAGGTCATTCACACCCACATGTAGAATGACAGAGTCATATTTGTACCTCTTGTTGAGGCACCTGAGTGCATGCATTATGTGGCGGAACCTGACGCCGACAGGTATCTGACTGTTACTTTCTCCTTATTCAACCTAGTGAGTGGGACATCAGTGTGCCTCACTATCAAGTCACCTATGACTATGACTATTATGTTGGGCATGTTGTTTTGCCTTAGGGGCTTTGGTTGAGTGGCACACTGTTTAGGAGAGTTATGTGTCTCATGATTAGTGCTGTGTTGTGGTGGTTGAGTGCATTTCTGCCTTGGAGGTCTCTGCTGTTTGGGTAGATTTATATTGAGAGTCTCCACAAAGGTGGGTGTGCAGTTTGTGTTTTAATGTGAAGGCAGTGCCGGTGTGTGTTCTGGAGTGGTATGTGTTCCATGTGGTGTGGTGCAAGTGTTGATCTTCTCCTCTTAACCAGCTATTCCAGTCTTGGCTGGAGAGTGTGTGGCTTCCAATTTGGATATATAAGTGCATCTCTTGCAAGTCTGAGTGTTGAGAGGTAAGATGAGAGGGTTGTCAGTGTACATGAGGCAGTTGCTACATAGCCTCAGGATGCTCAAGTTCACCAGGTTAATAGGAGAAAGTACAGGGAAATGACCTTTAGACTTGCCTGGAGGAGTGGGCATTAATAATAAGTACTGGAGCTGTTTCCTTGTAGAATGTTTAGTGCTGGTAGCACTTGTGTGTGCTTCAATACTTGCTAAAAGAAGTCTGGTAAAGTGCTAAACTAATAAGTAAGTAAAAGTGCAGGAGAGGAGAGAATTAGAAGATCTAAGGGAAAAAGTGAAGAGCAGACTTTGGCACCACTCAGAAACTTACAAAAAGTCCTGGATAAAGCAAATCTGTATCTGTACTAGACTAGTTACAAGAAAGGTGGGGAAAAAAGTGCAAATGCTGGCTTTTAAACCACAACATTGAAATAGATGGATACACTGGCCAAACAGTGAATAAACTACAATTTCTGGGCCAGAAACAACTCCTCTTGTGGTAGATAGGCTACCTAGTGCTTACCACTCCCACTGATAAGCTAGAAGGCTTCCCTCCAACACAGAAATGCTTGGGGGGCTCAGAAGCTTACATACAGTCCTGGATACACCAAATCTGTATCTGGACTAGACTAGTTACAGGAAAGGATGGAAACAAGTGCAAATGTGGGCTTTTAAACTAGAAAGTTGAAAGAGATGGAAAAAAAATGCCCAAATGGCCAAAAGCTACAATTTCAGTGCCAGAAACCATTCCTCATGTGGTAGATAGGCTACCTAGTGCTTACCACTCCCACTGATAAGCTAGAAGGCTTCCCTCCAACACAGAAAAGCTCGGGGAGTTCAGAAGCTTACAAACAGTCCTGGATACGGCAGATCTGTACTTGGACTAGACTAGGTATAGGAAAGGTGGGAAACAAGTGCAAACACATGCTTTTAAATCAGAAGGTTGAAAGAGATGGAAAAACTGCACAAACAGTCAATAAACTGTAATTTCTGGACCAGAAACAACTCCTCTTGTGGTAGATAGGCTACCTAGTGCTTACTAGTCTCACTGATAAGCTAGAAGGCTTCTCTCCAACACAGAAAGGCTTGGGGGTCTCAGAAGCTTACCAGCAGCCCTGGATACAGCAAATCTTTATCTGGACTAGACTAGTTACAGGAAAGGCAGGAAACAAACTTAGATTTTTTTTCAGAAAGCAGACAAAACAGCACTAAAAACAAATGAAAGTGCAGTGCAAGCTAGCACACTTGAGTGTGCAGCAGTATTAAAGCAAATACAGTATAAATAAATGCAATTTATTCAAAATGTATTCTGAACTGAATTCCATTGTTATTTTATTCAATTCTGAACAGTTAAAAAGTGCAAAAAATATATACTTATCAGCTGAGGAGCACACTCAGTCAAAGCACAAGGAGGTTTTTTTTCAATAAAGTGCAAAGGGAGAAAGGAGGAGCAGAAAATAATTCAAGATTAAGAACCTAAGTGGGTTGGCTTTCTCAAATGTTCTCCCTGTATTAAGCAGAGAGAACACTAGACTGGGAGGAGTGTCCCAGGTCAAATTTAAAGTATGGGAGGGCAACTGCAAAGCCACCAGCAATAACAGCATGACAGGAATAGAGTGGGTGGGAGGGAAAAAACAGTTTCAGAACAGATCAGAGAAAAATATATATATATATATATATATATATATATATATATATATATATATAATTATATGCCAGCAAATATATATAATTCAGTCAAGCAAAAAGTGCCAAAAAATATACTTATCAGTTTGTTTGAGAAGCACTCCAGTCAGAACACAAGCAGATTCTAAATGGTATGCAGTAATTTACTTACAGGGAACTATTTTTAAATCAGCAAGCCTTGAAACAATCAGATAACACAAAAGCTATTCGACCAAGTTATACCAACTTTAAGAACACCACAGGAATAGGGGGTAACCAGTTTCAGAACAGATCAGAGAGCAGAAAAAAATATATATTTAATTATATGCCAGCAAATATATATAATTCAGTCAAGCAAAAAGTGCCAAAAAATATACTTATCGGTTTGTTTGAGAAGCACTCCAGTCAAAACACAAGCAGATTCTAAATGGTATGCAGTAATTTACTTACAGGGAACTATTTTTAAATCTGCAAGCCTTGAAACAATGAGATAACACAAAAGCTTTTAGACCAAGTTATACCGACTTTAAGAACACCACAGGAATAGTGGGTAACCAGTTTCAGAACAAATCAGGTAGCAGAATAATTACATGCCAGCAAATATTTATAATTCAGTCAAGCAAAAAGAGCCAAAAATATACTTATCAGTTTGTTTGAGAAGCACTCCAGTCAGAACACAAGCAGATTAATATCTATATATCTTTATCTGTATATATATATATATATATATGTATAGCTTACTTTTGAAATATGGAACGTCAAAAACAACTTTATTCATTATTCCAAAAAATTATGTTGTTTTCAAAATATCTACATGTATGAAATTTCAAATGCTTGATTTCTGACTGTTATTTTCTTTAATAAAAAAGCAAACAAATGACCATGAGTCCACAAAGATCCAAGCTGGACAAAGGAACAAGTAGACAAAATAAAACCAGCAGGACCACCAAAGCTAAAAACATCAAGTTTAATAAAAGATAAGTGCTTTCACATTCCGAGATGAATGCTTCATCAGATCTAAGACCATAGTACAAACAGCAGGCTTGCATGCATATATAATCACATAATAAAGCCAATAAAACAATTAAGATTATTATATCAGGTGTTGTAGAGGTCAATGATGTATTCTCATTGTATTTGTCATTCCCACATCCTGATATTTCGAAAAATGGTACTCTGTGACTTTCATCTTAGTCAAACACAAAAATATTTCAGCAGCTAAATTTTTTCACACATTTTTCATATCGCATTACTGAAAACTGAGGATATCCCCTGCACTGTGTGTTCTAAATTCACAAGTATAACTGCAGTTTTTATTCTTTTACAATGCCATTATACATGATTGTTCAGGAAGGTGCAATTGAGTCACTTATGGAAATACAACAGCCCAAAAATGTCTTTTCGGAAGACATCTATTACCATTCTACATTACATATTCAACAGACAGCACCATTTTGGTTTTAAAAATATTGCGTAATTGCATACACTAAGTATGTAACAGTCTACAAAATTTAACACAAGCCCATATACTTTCAGAGAGTAACCGGATGGCTATCAAACATAAAGGCAGACCAGTCTGTTCATCTAATATCATATAACCATAGTATGTTCTAACAATTTTATCCATCCTTCTTACTATACAGGTAACATTTGTTTTTCCGAACTTCTCTATATAACATTTTGAGACTGTCTTCTACTTCTGTTTACTATATAACTATTAATATTTGATAATCTGTCATATATCACTTCCTTTCTTATTAACTGCTCCTGTAGATAAACAATCAGTTGATGTAGAGGGTTAAGGGCATGAGCTCGTGTTCCTCGGGTTCAAAGATTGATTTCACCAGCCCTCATTTGTCTACTGTGTGACCATGAGCAAGTTACTTAACCAGCCATTGTATCTGAGTCACCTTGGAAAAAGGATTGTGCGCCTAGAGGGCCTACCTGATTATCAAATGGGTCAATGTACTAGATAATCTTGCTCCTCTCCAGTTGGCTTACCAAATCCACCAAACAATTTATGAAATCTAGGAATAAGGCCTGGAAATGATGGCATACAAGTAAAAACCCTGCAGACTTCGCTCAATACAAACAACTATGTAATCAAGTAAACAGACTTGTCACCAAAAACAAATAAGACTACTACATTATTCTGCAAAATGACCATATGCAAAAATCCTAAAAAGTTCTGGAGGTCCATAAACCCTCTGTTATGCCCAGGCAAAAGTGACAATCCCTCATCTAATCCAGACATGACCCCAGCTGAAAATGCTTCACTTTTTAACTCATTCTTTTAAAACAGTATAGGCAAACTCACTGCCAACTTCCCACTAATCAACCCACTACCCTCAGACCCATCCACTACAACAAGTCCGAACTTCTCTCTTCTACACGTACCTACCTTCACCATAAAAAAAAAAAATCCTGCTTAAACTTAAACCTGGATCAAATGCTTCAGATAACTTCCCACCAGAATGCCTCCAAAAATCAGCGGACACTATAGCCTATCTTATTAATATACTACTAAACAGATCCATCCAAGAGACCTTCATTCCCACCATCTGGCAAAAAGTAATTTGTCATCCTTCTCCACAAAGGTGGAAACAATAATGATATATCTAACTTCCGTATAATTGCCATCCTCTCTCCCATCTCCAAAATTCTGGAACAATGCATCTAAAGCCAACTACATAAGTACCTACTACACCACAACCTCCTCTCTCCAACCCAAAATGGGTTTAGGACTAATCATAGCACCACCACTGCTCTTATATCTTTCTTGGACACAGTCAACCATGCTTGAGACTCAGGATACCTTGTCTCCTCACTATTTCCTGACCTTTCAAGGCATTCGATGCTGTCACCCACCCACTTCTTCTGACCAAAACTCTCCAATTTAGGCACATCTCCCCCTACCCTATCCTGGATTTCTGACTACCTTACAGACAGACAACAAGCAACAAGATGGCACCAATCCCTCTCTCCTTTCCCCAGCATCAATACTGGAGTCCCACAAGGGTTCATACTAGGTCCACAGCTCTTCAGCATTTTCATTAATGATTTCCATACTAGCATACCCCATGCTAATGTCATCCAATATGCAGATGACTCCACCATCATCTGCATGGCCAAGTCTACTTCAGAACTACTTACACTCACCCAAAGTGTCTTCAACTCCACTGAAACCTGGATGTATAATAACCATTTAGCCATAAATGCTAATAAAACCAAACTCATGTTATTCAGTCACCCAAAAAAAAAACATCCATAACTAAAAATGAATTTACCATCAACTCACTCAACAACAACATACCTTGAAGTAGTCCTATATAACAAACTTCTAGGGGTCATTATAGATGAACACCTAACTTTTGACCAGCATATTAACACAAACATCAAACAAAAATCATCAGAAACTAGGCATCCTGTACAGGCACAAACACTTCATCACCTATGCAGCAAGACAATCCCTTGCCTCTTCCTTTCTACTTCCATCCTTGCTCTATGTTTCACCTCTCCTTACTAATACACAGTCCTCTCTTAAATACGAACCGGACTCATGCTACAATAATATCACAAAATTTGTAACCAGTGTCAAGCACTGCTCCCACCACTGTGTATCTCTCCAGTCTCTAAACTGGCTAGAAGGTCCCCAACATCTAACATATCTGCAACTAACCACAGCTCATAAGCTAATCTATGAGCCTTCTAGTTGACCTGCCTTCTCCTCTCTGTTCTCCATGTATCACCCAAATAGACCTTTGCAATCAGGCAATCAGATGCTCCTTAATGTAACAAAGCCTAACCTTTCCACTGGTATATATATATATATATATATATATATATATATATATATTCAGTGATTCCAACTTACTAAGTCCAACAAGTGCCACCCAGCCACACATAATCTGTATCAGTTACATACCATACCTTCTATTCAACTATCAGTATCTTTAACCTGCTGCTCTGTATCAGTTACCTACCATACCTTCTATTCATAAGGCTGTACCTACTTTCAGTATCTTTAACCTGCTGCTCTGTATCAGTTACATACCATACATTCTATTCACTCCCTGCTGCTCTGTATCAGTTACCTACCATACCTTCTATTCACTCTCAATGCCTATATAGTATCTTTAACCTGCTGCTCTGTATCAGTTACCTACCATACCTTCTATTCACTCTCGATGCCTATATAACAAGAGCGCTAAGGCTGTACCTACTGTCAGTATCTTTAACCTGCTGCTCTGTATCAGTTACCTACCATACCTTCTATTCACTCTACAATGCTATATATAACAAGCGCTAAGCCTGTACCTACTGTCAGTATCTTTAACCTGCTGCTTTGTATCAGTTACCTACCATACCTTCTATTCACTCTCGATGCCTATATAACAAGAGCGCTATGGCTGTACCTACTGTCAGTATCTTTAACCTGCTGCTCTGTATCAGTTACCTACCATACCTTATATTCACTCTCGATGCCTATATAACAAGAGCTCTAAGGCTGTACCTGCTGTCAGTATCTTTAACCTGCTGCTCTGTATCAGTTACCTACCATACCTTATATTCACTCTCAATGCCTATATAACAAGAGCTCTAAGGCTGTACCTACTGTCAGCATCTTTAACCTGCTGCTCTGTATCAGTTACCTACCATACCTTCTATTCACTCTCGATGCCTATATAACAAGAGCGCTAAGGCTGTACCTGCTGTCAGTATCTTTAACCTGCTGCTCTGTATCAGTTACCTACCATACCTTCTATTCACTCTCGATGCCTATATAACAAAGGCTGTACCTGCTGTCAGTATCTTTAACCTGTTGCTCTGTATCAGTTACCTACCATACCTTCTATTCACTGCCTATATAACAAGGCTGTACCTGCTGTCAGTATCTTTAACCTGTTGCTCTGTATCAGTTACCTACCATACCTTCTATTCTGCCTATGTAACAAGAGCACTAAGGCTGTACCTGCTGTCAGTATCTTTAACCTGCTGCTCTGTATCAGTTACATACCATACTTCTATTCACTCTCGATGCCTATATAACAAGAGCGCTAAGGCTGTACCTGCTGTCAGTATATTTAACCTGCTGCTCTGTATCAGTTACCTACCATACCTTCTATTCACTCTTGATGCCTATATAAGGCTGTACCTGCTGTCAGTATCTTTAACCTGCTGCTCTGTATTAGTTACCTACCATACCTTCTATTCACTCTCGATGCCTATATAACAAGAGCGCTAAGGCTGTACCTGCTGTCAGTATCTTTAACCTGCTGCTCTGTATCAGTTACATACCATACCTTCTATTCACTCTCGATGCCTATATAACAAGAGCGCTAAGGCTGTACCTGCTGTCAGTATCTTTAACCTGCTGCTCTCCATCTTTCCCTCTCTACTGCAAAACTGCAATACTTTGTTGTTCCCACTTTCTCTATTATCCCATGTCATCGACTGCATTCTCATTTGGCTCGCATACTTAAAATCTAACATCTGTATAATAGTATTATCTATTTTATTGTATACCTATTCTGTAATGTAATGTTCTGTGCTATTGCTGCTTGATTTCTGTAGTTTGATTCTGTAGCTTTATCATGTTTTGTTTTTTTGGAGCTTTTCTCCCCAGGCCTCTACTGAAAAAGGGCTCACCCTGTCCCAGTAGACTTCCAGGTAAACAAATGCAAATAAATAAATTAATAAATACTTTATATGTTATATATTATATAACAATGGTCTTAAGATTTGCTCACTTATGTTCTGCAAAAAATAGCTATATAATGCAGATTCCTTGGCATTTTGCGGGAACAAAAATACCAGAAAGAAGGGAATGTGCAATTGCTTTTGGGAAATGAATTGTTTCTTCTTCTAGACTGCATTCACCATATAGTACTGCTACTCATGTTCACATCTGTACACACAACCACTGAAGGACAAACTGAGAAGCCTGTGACAAAAGATACTGTAAAATATCCATAACAGACAAAAAGGCAAAGATGACTGAGACTGTCTTGCAATAAGCAAGGAAAACACATAGCAAAATATTTCTAGGGATACAGTGCCGCAAAAATATAAGGAATTCAGCATCATGGAAGAACCATGAGAGGAGTTCCACAAAGAGAGTAACTTGCTACAAGCAAAAGAAGCGTGTCGAGCAAGAAATGTGGTATCGTGTAACAAAGCATGGACTGCATGTATCACTGGACAAGGTATTTGTACAAACTTTGACAACTGGTGTATACAGCAATTTCTCTATATATACACATAGTCTATTGCCAATTGTGTTTTAGTAGTTGTAATTGTGTACAGCTGACCTGCTAGAATGTTTGTTACTAGTGCTCTTCTCTGAGGACTTGTCTTGACAACAGGCTATGCCCAGTTTGATACTGTGCATTAAAAAACACAAATAAATAAAAAAATAAATAAATAAATGACATATAGAGGTAGCACAGTACAGTAATAGGTAGCATTGCTGCCTCACATCACCTGGTTCTCTACTTTGATTCTCTGTTGGAGTGACGTTTATGTACATTACCTCCTTGTGCGCATGTGTGTTTTAGTTAGTACTTTGTTTATCTGTCAGGTTCCCAAGATATGTTGTTGATGAACTGGTGATCATACAACTGACCGGTAGGAATGCATGCAGTAGTTATGTTAGTGAGTCTGCTTTCCTATAAATGACTGGTGGTCTGTTCAGGATTCGTTATCCCACACTACACTGAATGCTGAACAGGCTAGGACTCCTCACCAAGTCTAAAATGGCTTAAGCAGGTTCATATTTAGCACTAGTCATGCAGTCCAAGAGACCATTAATGAGCCTACTACAAATTGCCAATTACTTTACAGTATTATCTTTTTAAATGGCTTTCCCAAAATCATACAGTAGGCAAAAGAAGGCCGAGGGAATCAATCCCTGTACCATAGCCCATTGACTTAACCCTCTGCATTAACTGCCAGGTAAATGGATAATGGAGGAATGAATATATGGCTCCTGAGTACCAAAGCCTACATCCACAGACATATAAGGTTGGTGCAGTGGTTAGTGCTGTCACCTCACAGCAAGAGGTTCTCCGGTTCAATTCTCAGCTGGCATGCCTTCTGTGCAGAGTTTGCATGTTGCTTCGGTTTCTTCTGGGTGCTCCAGTTTCCTCCCACATTCCAAAGACATGCATCTGGAGCATTTTTCCCAGGGCCTCTGCTGAAAATGGGCTCTGTCTCAGTTGGACTTTTCCAGTAAACAGATGTTAAATAAGTAAAAGTAAAATAAATAAGGTTTTGATAACTTCCTGGAAGAACATCAGTCATGTCAAGTATAACTCAATATATTTTCCTGTAAGGAATTCCAGTTATTTTCAACTAGTTAGCAAGTTATAAAAATAGCATTAACAGAAGTGAAACTAGACATAAAAAAATAAAAAAATAAAAAAAAATGTAAAAAGGCGTAATGGTGGAGAAAAATGAATGAATGAAAGAAAGGGATATTTTTTTTTACAAAATACTGAATTAAATGTAATGTCAAAATGAGCAGACAGCACTGGTGAAGCTCTCTCAGTTATCCCACTCCTGGAAATTCAGACTGGTACTTAGGAGTGTAGGTTTTATCAAGTACTGACTTATTTCAAATCTACCTGGTCTTGCAGTAATGTGGTTGTTCCCTTTTCTGAAATATTTAGGTACAATAACATCTGAGAAATACTACTGCCTCCTAATATCCAATAAAAACTAAGGTAAAGAGTAGAATCTACTCAATAATATCATAGTATGGCTGTGCACAGTTCAGAATTGTGCTTTAGTTCTGAAGAAGACTTGCAGGAAATAGACTCCACATAATAGCGCTGAAGAATTAGACTTACAACTAAACATGTTATATCCTATTTGGATACAGTGAAACTCTGTTTTTTTTTTTTTTTCCCAAGAGGGGATCGTGCTGCAAACTAGTTTCCTTTGATACAGGTAATGCAAATCTTGGAAACTCAGTGGCCAAAACAGATAGCTGTGGACTGTCCAACAACACACCTATGTTAAAAAAACATATCTCACTGATCCCTGCATTACTTTAGCTACAACTACTGCAGAAATTGCAGTGCAGAAAGTGCGGAAATTCATTTCTTCTGTATATAAGAAATACATTTCTGCACTCACCTGAACTATCTATGATTATAGAACACATCTGGCAAATACCTTACAGATGAAGTAGTTCAAATAAACTTTATTGAATGACAATAAAGTTTATTTGAACTACTTCATCTGTAAGGTATTTGCCAGATGTGTTCTGTAATCATAGATAGTTCAGGTGATTGCAGGAATGTATTTCTTATATACGTATAAGGTTGCATAAGATCTGATATAGTGTTGCAAAAACAAGATGTTGTTCTTCAGCCATAGATATATGCATTACAAATTAAAAAAAAAAAAAAAAAAAAAAACACTTTTTTTATTTCTTCTAAGCACATATCAGCACAATGCTTCACTGCCTGTATCTCAAGTGTTCAGGGTTATCCCTTCCTCTGGTTATATTTATCACATTCAGTGCCTTTTCAAAGGTACTATTTGAAATGTAATGCAGAATTATTAACTGTCAAGCACTAGCAGTAGATAAGTAGTTCAGAAATAATAGTGCGTTGACAGATAATGAAAGCAGACTTGGTATTGTGCCAGAGAACCTCTCTGTCCATTAATTATCACCCCTCTGATGCACGATTGCAACATGTCTGTAAAGAGTGCAGCCTGAAGCACCCAGGTGCTGACACTGAAGAACCATGTTGATGTCTGCATTAAGATAAGACACATTATACTTTGGCAAATATTTTAGTACTTGAGATGTGCAGAATATAGGAGTCATCTCTCTTCTTCAGCCATTATTTGATATGGCTCAGTTTCAATCTTGTGTTCACTTTGGCATTTGATGCTGCTTAAAAGTGAAGCAGGCCCCTTAATGGAAAAAAAAATATTCATTATATCACTATCTCTTACAGCAGACTACAAGCGCAGCTGCAGATACTTATCAATATAAGAACTGTGTTTTCAAACCCTATATCTCAAGGGGAAACCTAGTTAAATCTCCTCTTGTGAGTAGTGAGAAACCATATTTTTTGTGGGATTATTTAAATTATGCTATCTAAGTAAATTATTCTAATATCCTGAAAAAAGTCGGCTATCCAGATTGAGGAATTAGACCAGAGAAAAATAAAAGCTCTGTACACATGCAAAGGAAAAGCTACAAATGTAATGGCATTCAGTAAATCAGTAAAGGCGTTCTCATTTTTTATTGACTTGTCTTGGTCGATCTCCATACCATTACAAACATTATAACAAGAAGCTGGCTCTGTTTTGCTCAGAACCAGTAGTTAATGGCAGCATGAAAATTCCTCAGGCAATGAACACAGTGAGGATTTCAGTATGTATCATAGACGTTTGACATTCATTTTAATTGCAGATATATTCCCCTATATCAACACATGTTCTGCAGTGTGTTTTGGCAGGAAGACAAAAACAGTTGTGCTACAGCATTCAGTGTACAACTGTTATACTAAGAAAACAGAACCAAATATTAACTTTGCATATCCTTACACAACATTCACTCTACGATGAAGATTCAGCAGCATTCCAGCGGCTTCCAGCGTTTTAATTCCCAGTGCTTTATCCTCCTCCTCCTACTGGTGTTTTCTATTGTGGAAAATGTAAACAGAAATGATGAATGGTCTTGTACGTCTGCAGTTGACTCTTGTTGCTTTTTTTTTTTGGTCTGATGCTCATTGTAGCAGTTTTAAATTCAAAGAGTTGAAAGTACAAGTTCTGAAATAATGAAGCTGAATGGATGAAAACTGAGAGTGATCTGTCCCAGATTGACTCCAGAAAATATACCTTAAGCAGTTTTTCAGTTCTGACACAGCTTGCCTTCAGATTATTCCAGGCCTTCAAATGTTCTCATCTTCTTTTTTTATCCCTAAGAGATGTCCATCAGCTACCACTGGTGTCTCCCTTCTTTCATTGGGCCTACCAGGCCTGCCTTCACTTCCTGTGGGCATAACACAACCTATGTCTTTGGCCAGTGAGGAGACTGAGAGCACTAGCACAATATTATTCTGTAGATGGGGATGGCACCCTCTCTCCCACTAGTCTGCAGTGGCCTTGTGAGCACTGCAATCTCTGCCTTCAGGAAGTGCATGCATACCTCAGGCATGAGTGATGTCATGATTAGTTGGCTCACTGCTTATGCAACACGGACCTTACCAGTCTCTTATCACTGCATACTGTAGTAAGCCAAGGCTACTTCCTTCCTCTTAGGATAAGCAAGCCAAGATGAGTCATCCACATCTCTCTTTCCCCGAAGCCCCCCTAGCATCCAGCCTGCTAATTAAACACAGATTGTATGGGACTCAGTCAAGGCTTTATCCCTCTGAGCCATAAGACTGCTTCCATTGTTCTATACTCCAAACAAATTTAAGTTTTATCTCTGTTCCTTCATCATCTTTCTCGATTACCTTTAAACCAATCCTCTCTAACTTCACTTAAAACCAAATGCATTGTTCCTTCATCACTTTATCCTTCGATTACAATGACAAAATAGCATCTTTGTGGTCATAGAATTTAATATCAACTTCACATCTTTATTGCATATTTGATCTAACAATTTCTCCTACTTATTTGATAATACCAAATACATTCAGTATGGCTGCATCCATTATTTCCAACCATCATGAGGTCTGATGATGTTTTGACAGCCCTGAATCCCATTACTTATGATTGCCATTTTTCCATCAACTCAGAGCACACACACTAAGTGAGCTACCAGTTAAATTATATTCAATTAATTTTTTTTAAGTAAAACTAACTTACAAGCAATTTACAGCAAATAATTAGGGAAGCAACAGGAGAAGATGCCATTTATGTTGAAACAATGCAAGACCTCTCCTCTTAGGACAATGTTGCATCTTACAGTCAGAGTTAGGGACAAAGTTTATTAAATATGAAAATGATACACATTGCTAGACCAGCAAGTCAAACACTTTCAGGAAAGGGTTTTTGACATATGCTCATGGAAATCATCTCAGTACAAATATTTTTTCCCCTTGTTAAAAAGACAGTACTTTAGAAAAGCAAAGTCAGGTTAAAAGTAATTTTTAATGCTTCTTCCCTGAAATTTACATTCAAATATTACAATGAACACAATAATTTCAGTGCATTTTATCGCACCTTATTAAATGTCCTTCTTAAAATGTAATTTGTCTCATTTTTTTGCCTTTTAAAATTATACATTAATACACAAATATGTTGGTAAGGTTTTATACTTCAAATGTAGTAGGTTTACACAAGTAATCCCAGAAAATAAAAGTGTTAAAAGTGTGATTTTTATAGATAATCAAATTAGATAAACTGAAATGAAAATACTAAATCATTAATTGTCAGTATAGTTGTCCTTTTTTTAGCCTGAATGCAATTTACAAGAAAACTTGATTTTAATTGGTTAGAGGCTAAACAAATAAGCTAGTAAACACTGCATTCACACTAATATTGCATTAAACTAAAAAATATTTTTCAAGGTAAAATTATTCACAGATAGGATATGTTTCAGTGGGGGAAGGGGATGTTCCAAACTTCACATATAATTTACTGAGGGGAATACTGTTAAGCTCTTAATAGCAGTATATTTGGGAAGTTTTTTTTTCTAAAATGTGTTCCCTTTTGGGGAAAATGGCATTCCCACTAATTATCACATTAATAATAATGTACTAAGCATGCATGTAATGGTGAGGGACTTGGGCACCCAGGTTGATAACAACCTGACTTTTTGACCACCACATTGCCTCCGTTGTACAGAAGGCTTTCTACATGTCCCACCTCATAAGTAAGGGTATTTCATCCAGGAACAAGGAGGTCATAACATATTTGTACTCCTCCCTTATCAGATCCATTATTGAGTACAATGCCCCCTTCGGCACGTACCTTGCCAAGCACATGCAGCAGCTGGAGAGACCACAGTGCTTCCAAACTAGGAAAATCCAGGGTCTCAAACACCTGTCCTATACAGATAGGCTAAAATCCCTGTCCATCTACTCAGTCTCGTACAGACTGCTCAAAGGTGACCTGTGTCTGGCATACAAGGCCATCTCAGACCCAGCATTGCTGCATATCCATAAGTCAAAATCCACTTGGACAACCAGCATGCAAGGCCTAAACCTGCTCTGTTTGTTCAAGAGACTTCCCCATTTGTGGTATAGACTCCCTCTCTATGTTAAGCAGAGTACCTGTCTAGCCCTCTTTAAGAGGAACCTGTACGACTGGATGGGAAACAGAAAATACACCCTTGGGATCCCACCTGCATCCCTGCTGGACAGGGGAAACAGGTGCTGACTTTGTGGGAACATGTGTGAAATTCTTGTCTAGGCTTATAAGGGCCTCCTGGCCAATAGCTTCGTATCATCATATGAACCTATGAACCTATGTGTTAAATGACTAAGCTACATTTCAAGAATTATCCTAGATAACTACAAATTGAAGGGTGTCACTGCAGTCACAAAGTGGGTCTCATACTACCTGGTAAGAAAAAGTGAAGACTGTGGAGAACTAAAACAATACTTTTCCTTGATCTATTTCAGACCCTTAATTCAATAGATATGTCAATAAAAGTGGTTGTTGTTTATATGAGAATGTTTAAGTCAGTTGCTTTTCTTTCTATAGTTTTATGTAGTTCCTTCTTAATTAGATACAATACAGTCTTTAATTTCAGTTTATACTGCGGGAGTACAGTATTCTAAACATTCAGCAGATGCATACCCCTGTATGTATTGTATTTATTTTTTATGTATGCATTTAGTGTGTTCATGTTGTGAAGCAAGTGTATGAAAACAATTTGGTGGCTGTAAAACAGCATTTATAGTTACTGTTGAACATTGTTGTGTTAATTTTCATGGCTATTAGCATGGACATTTAGTACAGTTATCTGTTTCACTGTGTTGCTGCGAAATAACAGGAAAGTGGTTTAATGACAGGAGGAATTAATACTTGTTATTGGCTTAGGCAATCTGACATTATTTAAAGTGTGAGTTCACTGATGCAAGACCTTTTTTAACAGTTGCATCAGTGTGACTGGCCGATTTATTCTTTGACATCTGTTTCCACATCTCATTAAAAATGGTGTGATGATTCTGAGCCAAATTAGCTTCAAAATAAAAACATAAGCAGAGAACATAACTTGGTATTTTTAAATGATCTGTACAGCCAGCTGTTATGTTACAGAGATCTAGCAACATTATTTTCTGATCTGCCTCAAATATTGTGAAAATATAGAAAATCCACTATTGAATGTCAGACCACATGCTCTTACAAGTAGGTACAAGAACTCTGGTATTTACCATCAGCATTTATCTGATATGAAATACAATTTCAAGTTCAAATGAGAAAATATGTTATGATGCCCCCTTTGGTACAAACATCATCTACCTTTATTCGCTGCCAGTAAAAGCCACTAGCTCAAGATAGTCGTGTAATAAAACTCTTACAGAAACAATCCTTTAGATGCTGAGTGAAGACACAAGTATTATTTTTTTAAATTTTATTTTTATTTCCCATTTGTTTACCAGGGTAATGATCTCAATGGACACAATGCAGAGACTAGGATAAAGTTAAATGTACTGTAATAGATATATAGAATAGAGAGATCGATATCTCAACAAACAGTGAGATTTATTCAAACTTTACACATGAGATTTTGAAAGGCAAGCTACAAGCAACAGGGATGTGACAGCAAGTAATATATACATTTTCTCTTTGGATTCTGTTTTGCATGTTGTTTTAAAACAAGGCTAAGTAACTAGCTTAGTTTAACTAGTATGACAGTAAGAAAAGGAGAGGTGGAGAAAAAATGAGGAGATGGGTAAGGGAGATTAGGGTGTAAGTAAAATGTCAGCAGACTTGCCAGGATGATTAAGTGAAGGTGAAGGAGTGAATAGAGACAAGGCAGGAAGAAAGGATTGCTTCCAGCAAAGAGATGGATGGATTGTGCGAGGGAAGAACTGTAACAAGCAGGCATGAGTGCTGAAGAAGGCAGGACAGTGGCATCAAATCAACTGAGATGGCAACAGTTGACGCAACACCCCAACCCCATGGAGTTCAGGGATTAAGATCTTGGAAGATTGAACTTCTTCATCTCATAGCAGAAGTCAAGGTTTTTCATGGCTAGCAAAGCTAGACAGGGATCACAATGTAGACGTCTGTAACTAATAACTAACAGAGTACAGGGACAGTGTTACCAGTCTGTCTGGATAACTGAGGTTCTTGAGGCTATGGATCTTTCTAGTAAGAAATCCCTGAAGTCTGTCAAGTTGAGGTAGATATTTCAACAAGTATATGCCAGCAGAAGCATTATATTCACCAGGGTATCTGACAAAAGATTAGCGAAGGGGAATTTATTTATTTTTTTTTGGGGGTGGGGGGTCGAGAAAACATGCCTTTGGAAAGTAGCTTTGAGAGATAACATGATTTCAAACTACTATGAAAACATAATGGACAAATGATAATGAATAACTACTAGAGCTCCTAGATCTACTATGAGAATCTTTTTTTTAAACATACTGAGATACACAACAAACTTTCTATTTAGAATGACACCATTTCTCAAGCACCAGTTGTTAACACAGTCTAATACAAGTTAAAGTAATTGTGTGTCAGTTGAAGAGTAAATAACACTACCAGATCTTCTGCAAACTTATATAATCATATGCCACAAGTATTGGCTTGATGATCTGATAACTATATGACCAATAGGAGAGGTTCTAACAATATACTGTACATTATACTACCATTCACGTTTTTCCTTACAGAAGTAACACGTTTGACTCTAACCACATGAGTTCTATCAAAAAACTGTTTGCTATCCAAGGACAACACATGGACCTACATTCAGATTTACATGTCTGTCAATAATATCTTCATAGGGAACACAGTTAAAGGCATCAATCAAATCTAGTTAAGATATGTGTGCTGTATAGACACTAATTCACTGTTTCGGTAACCTTTTTGAAGAAAGTAAAGAAGTTAATCAGGCAGGAACTTCCATGATTAAAATGTTTTCAATGTCTAAAGTAAAGAGGGCTGAGCTGACATTTTCCACAGCTTTAGATATGAAGCAAGTGAGACTAACGAGTCTATAGTTACTAGGGTCCATGGCTGGGTCACCCTTGTATAAAAGCATTGCAATAGCTGTTTTCCAGGCTTTCAGAGTGCCACCTTTGCTGAGACTTAGATGAAAGGGATACTGATAATCCATCAACCTGGTATGTTATCAGGGCTCATTGATACAGTGTTATTTACTTTGACAGGACTTACTGTATTTGTTCCATGATAATTATATGGGATGGCTGGGATTGTGGAACCTGTGGAACAGTTACAGCTACAGGAAGAGGAACATTTGAACCATATTTGCCAGCTAGGATATTGCTTACTTCCTTTGGTCAGACTGGGCAGTATCATTGTGAAATAACTCTTAACATTGCTAGATGCCAGTGTCTAATTTTCTGAAGTATTTAAGGAAGCATTTATAGACATTTGCAGTCTACTTTAAGTCATTAATGATAATGGTGCTGATCACACAATGTTGCTAATCACCCCTGAAATGGAAGTTGCATAGGCAGCCTAGTTAATCACCCCTGTACTGGTAGTTGAGTGGACAGCCTAGTTAATCACCAATGTATTGGAAGTTGCGTGGGTAGCCTAGTTCAATTTAAACTGATGACACTTGAGAGACAGACCACGCACAATATGTTTATTCTACTATAACTTAATCGTGGTACTCACAAATTGTGGAATTTAATGCTATGAAAAAAATACACTGAGTGTGAGAAAATTACTTCAGTTGAATAAGAAATGCAGAAAGAAAATTTATTTCTCAGTTGAAAAATTCACTCTTATCTAATTTTTCTTTTTCTCTCTGCTCTACAATATTGCTGTCCAAGTTGTTGTACTTAGAAATTTGATGCCTAATTAACTGGCCATTAGGAAGCTTTAATGAGTTATGTACATAGCGTATTCTAATGGTACCCTTAAGCTTTTTGATAGTTTAATTAACAGTTCTCTTAATGTGGTTAGAATGACAATTATTGTAAACAATTATATGTTATTTCTTTTCTTGTTGTATAATCTGTTTATATAGGCATTCCAATTTTAAATTTCTCATTATATCTATTGCAGGTAGGGACTGCCTTTTCAATACAAATATTTAAGTATGAGAAGAACTCTGAGAAATAGGCAGCAGCTTCAGGCAGTGCAGTCGGTCAGGGGCAGATTTCAATGAATTTCAATAGGTCATTTAGCAACTGAAGAAGTCTGCTTTCAAGAAATCACCAAACAGAAAGTTGTTTGCAAACGTGCCACAATTTTAAAGGAAAAACTCACAGATTTATTATTGAATTTAATGAGAAAATAGGTAGAGACATGGTAGTAGATAGCAGATTTGTGAGGAAAAATTAAAAGTTTTTATAGACCCCAGTAGGATGGGTTAATGTTTGTACAAGGGAGTTATCACATCATAATGTCATGGAAACATTGGGTATGCCAAGCATTGTCTGTGTAGGTCACACACTTTACTGATGGATACTTGAAGTCCCTTAATATAAAGATGTTAGGAGTAATGAGGATTTTATCTGCACTGTTATTATAGCTATTATCATCAGCAGAGGGTCACAGATGTTCTTCTACATCTAGCCACAAAACAACAATTAATGTTACTTGGGGTAATTTGAACACATACGATTTCAAGCTTTGTGTCCCAGAAGTAAAGAGATCCTTGACAAACACTGATGTGCTCCTGAGTACTTTCTTCACCTTGATGAATTGATGGGTGGTAAATTCAAGACTAAAAGAAATCCTTTCACTGCTTTGTAACCATGTTTCTGTAACTACACATAAATAAATGTGTGCAAGTTACAGTACAGCCTCAGGTTTGTACATTGCTAAGAGACACCTTAATGTGTCCTGAATTAGACTTACTAAGTTATAATGTCCAGTAGAAGTGTGATTCCTCACAATGGGGTCTGGAAAGGCTTTAATTGGAATGTGAAAGCCATGATTACAATGGTACAGACCATCTCTTGCAAAGAAGAAAGGCCTTTCGGTTATTTGATTCCAAGTGGGCATGTACTAGATTCTCATAGAATGACACCACCTGCATAGCCAATTAATGAATCCAATTATATCTCGTATTTTACTCTCCGCATCATTTTGGGTAATGCTAAGGCACAACTCAAGATCAGTGTCTTTCCTGCCTTGGATAAATGAATTGCAAGATTAGTTGTATACTTCTGTATATACATTTGGGTATAGTGCCCAAGGTCATTCACTCCCATATCAGGTTTACTACAGGTCATAATCAGATTCATCAGAAAGGAAGCATATAAGATCATACCTTATGTGATAATAGAATGCCAGTAACATGACCATGCATTCAAACATTTATATTACATTTACTAGACAGTAGAAGACAGTAGAATAAACCTAATTAAACAACATCAAAACTTAATTTAATATTCTGTTTCTCTTTCTCCATTATCTCCCAAGACCCCTTCTCCAATTATACCCCCAAGAACATTTCCATTGATTCCTCCTACATCATCCATTCCTGGAATCCTATCCATGGGGCCACATCAAATTTTCTGAAGAAATAGTTTTGCATATCCAATGAGTCATTGCTGTGTACCATAAGTACAATGCCTGTGCCCCTCCTATTCAGGATGACTCTTCACATAATTTTAACATTGCCTTGTGCACCCATCCTGTGTCCTCCATCTCATCTCTTCCTCTAGTAAGAAGAGCTCCATCTCCTCTGATCTCTGGTCAGACACTCTTTCCCCCTACAACTAAGTAGCTTTCTGCTGGCCTTCATCCACACTACTTCCAGCAGCTTGAACTCCCACTCCTTATACAATCTCCAGAACTTTCTAGTGTGGTCAATGTTGTCATAGTCAGGGTCTGGTAGAGTGGAAACTCTATAAGATTTTATGTATAGCTTAAAACTCTGCATTGAAATTTTAAATTTGTACTACATGTACAATATTTGCTTCTGTGTACTACTACTGTTTTGCTTTCTTTTGTGTAGCCTTTCTCCCTAGGCCTTCACCGAAAAGGGGCTTTGCTCAATCAGACTATCCTGGTCAACAATTGAAAAAAATAAATAAATCTTTGCTTCTGATGCCCATTACCCTTAGGATACTTCCCTGCAATCTGTTTACTGCTACCAGTGGCATTTACTGCTGAGGGTACATACCAGGACTGCGCTACACTCCTAAATCCTCTTCCTTCTCAGCTGCTATCATTTCCTCTCCCCAGTCGTTGTTGTTGTTTTTTATTTTCCACAGGATGGGGGTGTGACCAAGGTGCAGTATTTTGCATTATACACCGTCAGTCTCAACTGTAACTGTTTTGCCAAAATGGTTTTTTGGTGAACCTTTCCAAATCCTTACTTAGACAATTCCTCCATTCTCCATTGTAGTACTAAACTCCATATAATAAGGGAATAGAATGATCCTCTACATTCTTCTGCCAGATCCATATGAAATGAACACAACAATAAGCTTTGAAATAAGGAAAACAATCTTACAATACTTCTTTAGTTACTTTTCTTTGCCTTGACAAAATTTTTGAATCAAGAACACTCTGTGTCTTATTCTTCATATTTGCAGAAGTCCAGTTCTTGACTGTACCTCAGTCTTCCCAGTTTCACTGAAGCCATCCATACTGGACTAGATCAAAGGTTGTGACACAGTCCAGGTAGGCCACATCTAATTATACTCTTCACCCAAGTTCTTCTGTAACTCAGTCCTAAATCTTTAATCAAATTGTTCAAGCTACATCTGGATGTGAATGTTGGTTTGTGGTTGTCTTGTTTCTTAGATTTTTGTCATCTAGGAAACAAAACTCTCCCCCAGTTTTCTCTCCATGACTTACTCTACCATTGCTGTTGGTCTATTAAACCTGCAGCTTACAGAGTTTTTTCGTCTTTCCTTGCACAAGGGTACCGCACTGGCAATGTTCCAGTCCAAAGGCACGTCTGCACCTGTAAGTGATCTGCTAAAGATCATCTCCATCACAGGGTCTTCCAGCATACTGACAAGATTCCTGAGAATCTGGTGCCTGGGTGTTATCCTCCTGGGTGTTACCCTCCCCTAAATCAATGATTATCCTCACCATCTCTTTCCTCTATATATTTTCATTATGTTTGCTTCGCCCTCTCTTTCATGATCTTGTTCCTCATATTTCTTCATCCTGCTCATATCATTCCCTCAGTTCTTCCCTTCTGCAATATTTATTCATTTATTGATTGACGTTTTAATACCAGGAAAGTCTGACTGGGTAGGAGCCCACTTTCACCTGAAGCCTGGGAGAAAAGCTCCAAAGTATTGCAAAAAAAATTAAGAAGAATAATTTTACAATCTTGAGAAATAATACAAAAAATACAGTTTAAATAATTATACCAAATTAGTCTTAATAAGAAAATGTTTGTTAAGAATAACTACAAGTTATAGGACAATGATTTAATACATAGAGAAATGTTAATGGGTTTATAGAGAAATTAAATGTAAGATAGTATAACACAAACAGGAATTGCAATATGAAGTGAGAGAATAACAGTCTTATGGAATATTTAGAGAGAAAACCAGGAGAGAAAAATTGATAAAAGAAAATAAATGAGTGAATAAGGGAAAGTAAGAAGGTGTAAGGTATGAATAAGTATTTGTTTATCCTGGTGTTCAGCAAAAAAGAGCCAGCTTTTAGATAGAAAGTTTTTCAGAATGTTTTTTAATTATGGGATTTAGGGTATTAACCTGATGGATGCAGGTAGGGAGTTCCAAGCCTTAGCAACAGACAATGCCCAGCATATTTGATAGGTTTGTGGAGATAAAACAGTTTTTGGTCTTTAGATAGTAATGACCAACTCTGAATATAGTTGTGTAGAATGACATTTAGTGATGGACAAGCAGATGAATGCTGGATAATTTTATAGGTGGTATGAAGCTATGTATATGCCAGTTGTTTGGGTAGTTCTAACCAATTTAAGCTTATTAGTATTATAGAGAAGTGAGTTCTGAAAAGGGTATTTGCTGCAAATTTAGCAACTTTGTTGCAGCATTGCTGAAGTTTTGATTTTTGTGCTGCCAGAAGATTAATAAGGCTGGGACCACCAAAAAGAAGTGTGGGGCGGAGATAAGTAGTGATAAGGTGCACGTTTAGTTGCATTGGTGAGAACGCTTTTGGCCCTATAAAAGCATCCTTAGTTTTTGATGAGTTTTTATTATAAGCAATTTTGTATATATAGGTTGAATTTAAGATTATCATTCACTACTATCCTTAATAATTTGGTATGAAAAATGGTTTCATTTGCTGTATTATCAGGATAGTGGACTTCAAATTTGTTTTTTCATGAGAGAGGAATTTCGAGAAAGAAACTAGCAGGGGTTTTTTTTTTGTACAGTTGAGCAAGAGTTGTGAGTTATAAAGTCATGTTTCAGTGGCTGTTAAAGCTTACTAAGTAATTTTTTGAAGGTGTTTCATGTTGTCTGATGTGCAAATGATTGTGGAGTCATCTGTTTATTGTATTAGGGAGGCCTGTTGTGTGGAAGTGTGGAGGGCATTGGTGAAAATGTTAAAAAGGAGTGGACCTATATTAGAGTCTAAACTGGTGGTGACAGAGAGGTAAAGAGAAAGGGTGGAGTGCCATTTCACACCTTTTGGATAGGTGGCTTTTGAATCATAAAATGGTGGACTGAGAGAGAACTAATGATACATTTGAAGTAGACGTTTTCTGTAACAAACTATGATGGAGGCTTTGGACAAGTCTAGAAATAAGGAGGAGACCAGTTTGCCATTATCTCTAGCTTTATTGATAGCATCTATACAGATTAGTAGCATCTATACAGATTAGAAGCGCAGTGTTAGTACTATGGGAAGGACAGAAGTCATGTTGTGTGGGGGATAGGACTTCTTCCTGCAGGAGATAATTTAGCAATTGTTTTTAAATACATTTTTCAAGGATTTTGGAAGGAGGGTTTAAGAGTGACATAAGTCTAAAGTTAGTAATGTCTGTTGAGTTTCTTCCTGTGTGTAGAGGGATAATGTGTAACTTTCTCCATGGAAAAGGAATGTGTGATTCCTGGATTGACTTATTCACAATAATTGAGACAGGACAGGCAATGCTATCGGCTGCTACTTAAGGTACTCACTTGGAAGGTCATTGGTTGAAGTAGAGCAAGGTTTGAATTTGTTTAAGAGTAGTTTTACATAAGATGTGGGCACAGGTTTGAAGATGAAAGTGGATGTGATGATGTGAGGCTGCTGGGCAGGGTTAGGATTAGATGTTGGGGAATCCTTGGTTAGAGATGCTATACTACCTATGAAATAAGAGTTGAATTGTATTGTGGTTTCTAGTGGGTGAGTTACTGGGAGAGGGGTTAGGGATGAATTATTGGCCAGGAAGCAAGTTTTCTATAATGGCCGCCCAGAATTTTCTACTGTTGTTTTTTTCTGTTATTCTGAAAGTTATTATAGCATATTTTTTTTTGTTGTTGTTGTTTGGATCTTCATTAATTTCCCTTTTAGTACAATTGTGAAGTATTCTAAAGTTTTTAAGATATTGTGTTTTTTATATTTTTGATATTCTTTCCATACTTTTTCTCTATCCTGCATTAGCATTCTACTCTTTTTCGATAGTCAATTTGTATTATTTGTTTTTAGTCTCTTCCTCCTAGGAGATGCAAGGCTTTTTAGGATATTCAGGAAAGGTGTACTGAATTAGAGTATTATCTAGGTGGAGGATTTTTAGGAAGTTATAGTTAATAAATGATAGGGTCGTAATGAACATTTCTGGATTAAATTTGGAAAGGTTGCATGCTGTTTAATATACATGCTATTTCAGTGGATGTGTGAGATTTCTGGTTGTATACAATTGGTGATGATCCCTGAGGCAGTCAGTCATTGCACCTGCGATAATGTATTTGCTAGGGTCTGATACTGCAATCCAGTATAACAGGAAATTGGATGTCTTACTATAATGTGTGGGCTATTAATTAGTTGTATGAAACCAAATAAGCTCATGCTAGATGTAGGGGAGTTAAGAGTTTATCTCCAACCAAGAGTCCCCAAGTAGTATTTTTTTCTTGTGGAATTGTTAAGGATATCCAATGTAGGAGATCTTCCAATATAGCTGTATTGTTGCCAGGAGGGATGTAAAGGACAGTAAGGCATATTATGTTTATAATTGTTTCATTTCAGGAAGGAAATAAGAAGCTCTGCTGATTTAAATTTTGGTATTAGTTTGTTGTAAGGGAAATGTGGTAGTTGGAAAATATTAAAGCAATACCACTACCTTTCCTCTTTATATGGTCATTATAGATATTACAGCCGGGAGATGTAATTTTGGAGTCCTTTATACCTGGTTTAAGCCGAGTTTCAGTTACAGTGAGAACATCAGGCTTATGTTGGGTAATCCAGGCAAGTATATCATCAATTTTATTCCTTATGCTTCTAACATTTATGGTAACAAAAGTTAGATTACTGGGGTTGGGGGATGAATATTGTTGGGTTAGAGAAGTATGTGGAAAAGATGTGTCTTGATGTTCACTGAAATAGGTGTGCCATGATTAGCGTATATGTCCCCTCCTAGAAGGACTTTACTATATTGGGGAATTATTGATGCTTGTTTTTGGAGTAATATACCAAAAAATATGTTTGTGACTTTACTACCCTCAACCCCTTTGAGTCCTTTAGCTTGAAATTGTGTCTCATCCATCCTCCACTTGTAATCTAAATCTTGAATACCATGTCTTTTGTTCTATTTTTCATCTACTACTTGTGTTGTCAGCAATTTTCTGCAGCACTGAGTAATACATGGTTGACATTTTCCAATTTGTTTTTTGGTTAGTGGCTGTCACTGAACATTTTTTGACACTGATCTCTGTTGATAATATTCCACACTTCAGAAGTCCCAGAATACTGTCTTTGATGTTGCATTTTTATCCTTTCCTAACTGTATAAGATACCGTGGTCTGATCGGTGATGACTTATGGTCCCTTCTCTTAGGTATCTCTAATCCTTTCCACCTTGCATAGGACCATGCACAAAATGCCATCATTCTGGGACAGCCATACACTATTTAATAGGACCCATCTTGTCAGAATATCACAATGGACTCCCCACCTCTCATCCCTGAAGCTGTAACTAACTCATTGGCCTGCATGCAGATTCACGTCCTTTATGACTCCAGCACTCTTCATTCTACCTACTCATTTATTATTTCAACCTCCTCCCTTGACATCTGGTGCTGGACAATGCATGGCACCAACCTACCAGCACTCCTGTCCTTCAGTCTAACCACTGGAGTGCTTACCTTAAGTTCTGTCCCTGATGTTAACTTGTTCCCTTCATGGACCAATATTTTTCCTTCTATCTGTCCTCACTCATGATGTCCTCCTTTAGTCACATAACTGCTCCATCTGTGTGTCTTGCTTCCTTGTCATATCTGGACAATGTCCAGGCAATTTCATATACCACCACACTTGTTACTGGTCCATGTTTCTGTGATACTAAAAGTTTCCACTCTCTTCTTTGCATCTTCCTCATGCACATATCCAAGCTAATTGCAATCTATAGCAATACTATAACCCAGTCATGTTAATTATCCCTGTATGTTTGTCTACCATGACTTTGTCCTGTTTTCCTTTAGTTTAATCCCAGTGCACCCAACTAACTTTTCCACTACTCTGACACCCCAGCATTTGTTTTGTCTCAATTTGAAGGTACAGTCAATTGTATATTTCCAGCCAGCTTGAGGCAGTACTGTCCCTTCTGAGCTAAGATAATCTCACTGAAGGGTATGTTACAATGCTATTACCACATGCAAGCTTTTCTCCTTTGACCACTGCATCAGTCAGTCGCCATATACCATCATCCCATCTGTAACACAGTGTGCTAGTTCTCATCATACGATCATGCCAATGCCCGAGTATCACTGTAAATAGTATGCATTCTAGGACAGACAGATACATTTATGTAGCGCTTGAAAAACTTCACACAGGAATTGTTGTTAATGATCAATCATTCCATTAAAAGAATGCATAAAAAGAGGGCTTTGTCTTTGTTAAACATAAAAGCTGGACTTCTGATGCTTGTGCCTAAAACAGTGACTCTGTGGAGGGCAAAGCAGCAAGCAAAAAGGCATTTCAGTATAATTTGAAGAAGCCTGGACATATTATACTAAGAATCCAGCAAGAAGATAGCTAATTGAAAGAACTGAAAGAATCAACTCCCTGTCTCTCAGTCCTGAAACTCTGAATCACTTGATGCACTGCAAGCAGATTTGAATCCTTTATGAGTATAACACCCCACATCCTACTCTGCTCATTTATTTTCTACTCCATTCTTATAACAATGCACACCAATATCAATGCATTGGAAACATGTTTTCAGGTATAGGATACAGATGTTTTAATTTATCACTGTTTTCATGTCATGCAGCTCCTACTAACTTGTTCAAGACTATAGTGCCTTTTTTGTATACCTTCAGTTCAAACTAATACGTCTTTATTGCATCCAGACCATTTTGGGTTCTGGTTTCATTAACTAAGCGACTTTCCAGCAAATAGTTAGCATTATTAGAAAGTGTCAGAACTTATTAACAAAATGACAACAATATTATTAATTTAGGATGTCCTATGGCAGAGAATTGAATCACTGTCACTTACTATTCATATCTCCATATTTATGGTCATATTTTCATAACTGAGAGCCCTACATGAAGTTGAGGGGTATGGTGTGATATGCCCTGCTGGGAGACAGGAAAAGTTAATTATCCATATCATTTTCTATCACATTCTATTCAAGGCATTGTTAGTTGTTTGTTAGTAATTATGAAAATAAATAATATTTCCAAATGTACTTAATACTTCAAAAAAACAAGTGACTGCAAACTGTCTCATGACATCAGATAGAACCTCACATGTTGTTGAAGAAAGCTCTTTGAGATTTGAATCTCTCTTTGAATTTTGCACTGCAAGTTACACATCTCGAGCAATATCTAGTCTTATTTATACTGATAATTATACAATTAAACACGTGTTTCATATTTCTGTAAATATCTAAATAAACATGCACTCATAGAGGAATTTCCTGTTGTCATATGAAAGTTTTTTTGACTAACAAAAATGTTGTAACTATATATATATATATATATATATATATATATATATATCATATATATAATACACACACACACACACATATATATCCTATATATATACATATATATATATATATATATATATATATATATATATATATATATATATATATATATATATATATATATACATATATAAATTGTACAGTTTCCAGGATATGACAGGTTGTTTATCAAACTATAACAAAAAATATAATTCTGAGTTTCTGAGCATTATAATGTAGTATTTATGGAAAGACTTTGAATCCACTGACTATTATCACCACAAAGAACACTTCTTACTGACAGCATCACTATTTGTACTGTTTTAATAAGTTTATTGTTCACAAACTATTTGCATTTGTTTGTTGTATGCTTTATAAGTTTCTTTTTCAGAAAAAAGTTCAGGAATGCAAGATATGTACAGGATGCGAAAGGTGTGACATTCCACACCACATAGGTGCAAGTGAGTTACACACTATACATATCATTAGCCATTCAAACAACATACGTGACTGCATATTTTTCCTTTTTCTTTGTAAGATTAACAAAAAGGCTTCTTTATATAGTAGCTTCTGTTGCTTCTCCTGTATATATAAAAAGAGTCAGCACCACTATTTTCCTTCTGTTCAATAAACCTTTATTATTTTATGGACTGGTAGTTTCTGCTGCATTATTTGAATCCCATTTCTTTCATCAACATACTGGCTACTTACAGAGCTAGTGTTGTTGCCTCACAGCAAGAGGTTCTCCTGTTCAATTCTCGGCTGGAGTGCCTTCTGTGTGGAGTCTGCATGTCCTCCCCGCGGTTGAGTGGCCTCCGAAAGACATGCGTGAATGGGCATTCCTTCGCTGAAGGTTGGGCGTCGGGCTGGCAACTCGGCACCATAAAAATCTACTGCCCATCATTAGCGGAGTGGAGTTCCACTGTGGGGACCCCTAACCGGGAAAAGCCAAAAAGACAAACAAATAAATTGGCTACTTACAGAGGTAATACTTCTAAGAATACCCCTTCAACCTCAGTCCATTCTAATATCTCTCTGCCACTTTTTTGATATTGCCTGTTGTTGCTACCACCCACTTATATCCTGTAACAGTTCATTGGTGCTTAGATGCACCACATCATGTTTTCACTCCATCCTTTGCTGGTCACCTTCACCATCATTGCTTACAAGTCAAAAGATCAGTTCTAGCATTAGCTGGTCTTCCTTATTCGTCTTACCTGTGTGAATCTGTTATTAAAACAACTCTTTTCTATGAGCGCAATGGGTCTATATTAGATGATCAAACTTTCAAAAGTTTGACTGTCATATGGTCGATACTGTATGATCAAACTTTTAAAAGTTTGAACATCTCATAAAAAAAAAAAAAAACTACACAAATAACCTAGCTTACTTATAACTCCACTGTACTCAACCCTCATCAAACCACTAATAGCGTATAATGCACCCTTTTGCATGTACCTCACCAGACACCTGCAGCAACTGGAAAGACCTCAGAGGTTTCTCATTAAGAAAATACAGGGACTCCAGACCATGACCTACATGGACAGGCTGAAAGCCCTGTCATAGGCTGCTGAGACATGACTTGTGCCTGGTCTATAGGACAATCGCCAACCCTGACCTAATGGAAATTCTGTACATCCACAAGTCAAATGCCACAAGAGTCACTAGCTCTAGGGATCTCAACCTAGGTTGTAACATTAAAAGAACATGCTGGAGAGACAGCCATGTATCCCAGAGATTGATGCTTCTCTGGAATAGAATTCATGTAAAACAGAGATCCTCACTTACCCTAACACAACCTAGATAATCGAATGGGAGACCGCAAATTCACCCCTGGGTTGACATCCATGTCTCAATAAAGATGCACTGGAAACATGTTATCAGGTATAGGATGCAGATATATGAATTTATCGGTTCCTATTATATAATAGAAGATGCAATCCTTGAAATGTGTCTTGATCAAACTTGAAAGCATGAAACAGCAAAATGGCGAAATGGCATATAAGCGATTACTTTCCCTGGGAAAGAAATTGCTTGGCCGCCTCCGTTACTTTGCTATCTTTGTCACTGTAGTGTGATCTCAGAATTGATATATTTAAGTAGGGGGAGTGTGGGGGGTGAAGTCCCCCACTTTATGTAATGTTTTGAAGTTTTTATTTTTTATTTATTTTTTTGTGGAACAGCGATTGTTTCCCTAGGAAAACAAATCGCTGTTCCAAGTGTTCGGGACTTTAAGCTTTTGCTTACATAGGGTCGAAGTGTTCATTGATTTAATATAGACCTGAATTTATCACTATTTTACATGTCATACAGTTTCTGTTAACACACTATGCATATTATTAGCCACTCAATCAATATAACCGATAACATTAAATAAGCCCCATTTATACATACACACACACACACACACACACACACACACACACACACACACACACACACACACACACATACAAAATCACATACCTATACACACTCTATTGCACAGAGAAACTTACGCAAAAATTCCACACATTACAAAAAACTTCGGTCCATCAATAACTAAGACCTGGAAAATATATGCATATATATACATATTTATATATCTATCTATATATATATATATATAGAGAGAGAGAGAGAGAGAGAGATTTATAGATATGTATTTAGAAATTGGAGAGAAAAGAAAAGATAAAATAAAAGAAAACATTAAAGAATTAAAAAAACACAGCCTTGGTCAGTAATGCTGTATATACTTAAAATAGGAAATCTATCCCTGTAATTCAGAAAAAGGTTACAATTAGTGATAAAACTCTGCCACTAGCAGCCAGCACTCAATGTAGCCATTTCCATTTCAGAGACTATCCTACTGCAGTGATTTTTCACAAGTGGAGAAATCACCATGGAGGGTGGTCCCACTGGCTGTGCTTCAGGATAGGGGGGTAATATAGGGGAGTGGTTAATGCTAGTTTGTCAAGTGCTTGAAAAAAAGGCTACAGTAAGTGATTCACATAGAATGAGAAATTCAAAGAATAACTTGACTGTGTAAATTAACACAGCCAAAAGATAGCAGTTGACCATTCAGTTTAATGGGACAGACTAAGTTGCAGGAGAACTTAATGAAGTTCAGCATGGAGTTAATGATAGGGGGTGTTAATCTGTAGATTTGTGTGTGTGTGTGTGTGCTTGTCTGAAGGAGTATAAATAGACTGGAATGACTGTGTATGTTTGTGCGTGAGTGTGTATCTGCCTGGATGGTCACGGTAAGGGAGATTAGGTAGGGAAACAAGTGTGAAGGCTGTGTGTGGAAGGGGGATGGGTGCCCATGCGTGTGCATATGAATTTCTGCTTCTGTGTGTGAGACTGAATGAGTGGGAGTGTCTGTGCCAATCAGATGCATTGGCTACCAATAGTAATTACTCCTGCAATGCACTTTTTGGCACTGGTTATTATTATGGGCAATTCAGAGAAATGCAAATTAGCTGATCGTTAGGTCTTCCTCACTGCAACTAAAGATGTCTCTGAATGAATTGCATTTTTCAAGGTTGTGATCACTGGATTGTGGTAGGCAGTTTACCCATCTGCAGCCTATGCTTCTGGTCCCCACTATGTGTCTAGTGACCTAGGGAAAAATTAAAAATGGTCTACTGGGAAAGGTCTTCTGTTCTGGTTAGCAAATAAAAATAAAATAATATTAAACAAGCTAAATAACTTAATTAATAAAAAGATGAACACATTAGCACAACCCTCACCAGTTTTCTTTTGTACTACATTAAATGGATCTAAAATAAAAATGAGTGAAATGCACCAGAGAACTAAATCAGTAAACATTGTATGAGTCAGACATTACACAATCCAGATGGGATTCAGCAAGGATTAATTCACTGTAACATTTCCAATTCACAGACCACCACAGGGGGTTTATGGCTTCACAGGTGTGTAGTAACATAACAACCAATATGACCCTTAAAGTTCTAGCCATGCAACCCAAATGTGGGCCACAAATTGGATTTATATTTGATCTATAGAAGGTGATTTACTGACCGTCTCTGTCCATCAGAGACACAGGTGCCAGACCAGTGGTGAATTTCTCATTACCCATCCATTGGTCCATGATGCACTTAAACAGAGATAGGGAGGAGTTCTGCTACCCATTGATAGAGACACTAATCCAGATAATGGGAATTCTCTGAGAAACATATCCCCACATAAAACATATCTTTCTGGAGGTGGACTTCCCTATCCTAACTTCTTGGGCCTTATCTGCCATAGGGGCTTATACCTAATTCAATGAGCTTGTCTGCAATGCCCAAGTGGGTTATTGTAGCAAATGTCTTGGTCAGGTCAAGTTAGGAAGTATGCACCATTTGGCCATCATCCTTTCCCTTGGGATCTTCTCAACAAAGTCCAGCAATTTGAGCAGGCATGATTTGTCCTTGAAGAAACCAGACTGGGCTGGATCGAGTGCCTGTAGATTTTCTATGACATTGTTAATTATTTCCATGGCTTTGCATATCAGATTAACCAGGCTTATGGGTCTGTAGATATGAGGTCAGTAGGTGGCCAACCTTTGTGCAGAGGGATGATCATTGCAGTTTTTCAGCTACATGGCACAAAGCCTTTCCTGAGGCAGTGCTTAAATAGTGTTTCTTGAGGTCCTGATATGTCATGCTTCATGCTGTTCAGGAGGCACCCTGAGATATTACTGTGGCTCAGTGATGTGGTATTCTTGGCCTTGAAGAGTATGTTGTGGAACTGTTCTCTAGTGATAGTTGGGAGATTATGTTTGAAGGTATTTCCAGATGGGTAGCTGGGGGCCGGGGGGTAAAATCGGAGCTGAGTTTGTCAGCCAATAGATTTGCTATATATTTTGGCTCAGTGTAGATGATTCCATTTGCAATTAGTTCTGCACATTATTGTGGATCTGCCTTTGAGGGTATGGACATACCCAAATGAATTGTTATAGTTGTCCTTGGCCTGGGAGGGTATTTTTACTTCAAATTCATCTTTGATATACTTGATTTGCCCTCTGAGCTGCTTGTTTAGATTGATGACAGATTTTTATCAAGCTGACAGTTGCACTTCCTTGTTTTTGCCATAACATTCTTCCTTTTGTTGTGAAATATATTTATATTGGGATTCCATCTGAGTGGTTTGTTTTTTGTATTTGTTTTGTGTTTATCCCTGGTAGGCACAGCTGTCTCTATGCATCTACTGACATGATTGTACAGGGAATGTGTGAATAATTCAGCAGAGGCAGCAGTGTTCACAGGGCTGAGTGGGGTAGGGGCTGAAATTTTGACAAGTTATCACTTAATGATAGAAAATTTGCCTTACAATAGTTCCTAAATGTTCCAGGGTTAGCAAGGGTCCCAGGCTTTGTTTAATTTAAAAGGAGACAGTTTTATGATGCAGCATAACCAGAGAGGGCATTACACTAGGGGGTGCAGCATTCTCCCATGCTAATGAGGACCAAAACAGAATGTTCATGCCCCTAGTAGGCGTGTGAACTATCTGATCCAGGATATTTGTGTTGACAAAGTCCAGGAATCTGTTGGCCTCCACATCTGTAGTCATGCGTTATTCCCATTTTATAGTGGGGCACTTAACGTCACCCATGAATATGGTATTGGGTTGAATGGTGACTGATTCCAATAAGTTTAAGTATGCGTTACAGGTTTCCTGGGAAAAAGATGGGAACCTATAGCTTGTGAGGATATTATATTAAACTTTTCCTGTGGTGATTTTAACAAGGAGAAACCCAAGTGCATCATCCTGTTTGACCAACCTTGAGATATGATTATTTAAGATGTAACTCAAGATACTTCCACCCTTAGTTGCTGCCTGTGCAGTAGCCTATCTAAATGTATGTAAGTCACTGCAGCCCTGCACTGCTGGGGTGCTCTCTACAGCTTTAAACAATGACTTATTAACTGCATAAACGTCTGGATTCTCCAAGATGAGGAAAGCTTGGAGGGAGTGTAGTTTCCTGTATAGACTACTGGCATTAAGGAGTAAGGCTTTTAGATTTTCCAGGGTTGATTTTCCAGAAGTTTTGTCAGTTTGGCATTGCCTAGAAAAGGCACAATGGGGCAGAACAATGTTTTAGTCAACATTCAAAAGCCTAGAAGGGACAGTTGCAGACCATCCCAGCCAAGGAAGCATATTCTGTTGACCATATCCTCCCATGCTGACAAATAATGTACCACCATGGAAAGACAACAGAAATTAAACCAATTATTAAAGTCAATCATTTTCTTTTCATCAACACAAATATTCAACCAGTCCTGCAAACTCTTATGGAATTCGACCAACTACACTTAAACAAATTAACTGACACCAATATTCAAATATATATCAAAATCTCAAATACGCTAAAGCTTAAATATGTGAACATTAGTTACTGCAACTACTCTACTGAAAATTATATAAAAAAGACCGAAAAAAATGAAACAAAACAGCTTCATTCTCTGACTGGTTAATAAGCAGTACAGGGTTCAGGTCAGGCTTAGGGTTAGCACTCATTAGTGATGTGGACTGGGTCCCCCTGCACCACCTTACTAATGGGTGTGAACCCTAACCTTATCACTGCCACTGCCTCTAACCTTACCACACCTTACTTTAGAAAAACCCTTTCCATAACACTGTCACTACATCAGACTAAAGGGCACTTACCACATGCACTGGCATTAATGCACAACTCTAAATATATCTCCTTACTGAGCCTTTACTCTAACCCTAACCCACAAACACTAAATCTATCTCCTTACCTAGCTTTCACTCTAACCTTAACCCTAACCTGCAAATACTTGCACATGCACACTCTAACCCATAATGCCAAAACTTTCAGTATATCAGAAAGTTTCAGCATTTAACAACCAAATCTCAATCTTACCTTACCCAAACAAATTCACAGTTTTCAACATCTCCTGCATTCAACAAAGTACACTTTCAACCAGTCCTGTAAGAAGGCTTGGACTTTGAACAACCAAATCTCAATCTTACCTTACCCAAACAAATTCAATCACAGTTTTCAACATCTCCTGCATTCAACAAAGTGCACTTTCAACCAGTCCTGTAAGAAGGTTTGGACTTTGAACAACCAAATCTCAATCTTACCTTACCCAAACAAATTCAATCACAGTTTTCAACATCTCCTGCATTCAACAAAGTGCACTTTCAACCAGTCCTGTAAGAAGGTTTGGACTTTGAACAACCAAATCTCAATCTTACCTTACCCAAACAAATTCAATCACAGTTTTCAACATCTCCTGCATTCAACAAAGTGCACTTTCAACCAGTCCTGTAAGAAGGTTTGGACTTTGAACAATGACACTTTTGACAAACTGATACCCTTATACATGTAGAAATTTATTCCACAAATTCACATTGTTAATGTTTAGTAGTATTTTCAAACATTAAGCATAATGATAAAAGTACTAGGTGTACTTCACCTAAAAAAAATTGTCGGCTTATTTTATACTATTTATAATACTGTTCAATATGTTTTTACTAATTATAAACAAAACAATAAATTCACTATACCAACAAATCTGTGCCACTTTCCATTGTACAATCAAAATAGAGTCTGCATTATCAAATTGTGTGTATAAAGACCTGTAAATAAACAAACAAACTGAAAATCACAATGTTCATAATATTTAACTGATCAAGTAAAGTAGAAATAAAAATTAATTAAATAGTATGTCTCAAAATATATTTACAAGAGAAAACTACTTATCTGTCTAGAACAACATATGCAATCTACAGCTCTAAATCACTTTTACAATCAGTCAAGTGTACAAAATACAAGAATATGAACAGCATAGCAAAAGCTATAATGAACAAACAAACAAGAAACTAGCATAACATATGCAGTATACATGCTTCGGTTTAAAAAAAATTGTGTTACTAGCAGTGGAGAACATGTTAAAACCTGCGGCCATGTCATTTTAGATTGAGCAACATGTATTCACAGATGTCTGCATTAATGTTTGCAGTGGCAGTTTCTCTCCACTAACCACTTCAGCAGAGTTAATAGCCACAGTATCAAGAGACCGCTACATTCCATTACAAATTTAGCTGTGTCACTGATACAGTGCAAAGCCATCTTATTTATTCAACTATTCTAACGTATTTCCTGTGTGCATTTTTTCAAAAGTAAGCTAACAACAGTTTAAAGATTAAATGCAAGTCAAATAATGCATGTCAGTTTATTTTCTTTACTTTCCAGATATTATCTTTATTTGATCCCGGCTATCAAGCATAAAACAGGGGAAAAGAAACCTGCATTTTAGAGGACATATATACATTATATAGCATGTTCTCTGACCTAGTACAAATGATTATTTTGTCTGAAAATTAGTAGAAATTTTTTTCAAAAATTTCAATTTTCTATAGGAATTCAGAAAGGTACTGAAGTCAATGCATTCTTCACAATTAATTTCAGAGCTGATTAAAACTCTCATCTTTCATCACATCTGAAATTCTAGCCCACTGGTTTACTCAGGCATGGTGTGACCCTTACCAGACCGTAAACAAACTCTTTGAACTGATTATGGATTTAATTAAAAATGACAGAGTAAATAAAAAACAAATGAAATGCAATTTGCGTGTTTAGTGGGGGGTGACTTTGGAGGGTGTTGTATGAAACATTTTAATTAATGTGCTTACTGCTGATAGTGCCTCTTCAGTGATCTTTACTGAATCTCACAATGCAACAGGCTGCAAAAATAAAAATGGGCATTTCCAAGAAAATCAAGAGGTAAACACATTGACTTGACACACCTTTGCATTTAACATTTTAAACCTTAAATCTGCCAGCAAATTAGGCTGCAAACTCTCATTTTAACACCTTCTGTACCAGTTTCCAGATTAAATGTTTTAATCAAGAAATCATAATCGGACAATGTACAGTGTACTCTGCAAAGTCTACCTAGGCATCACGTAAACTGCCAAAGTCAGAGGAAGCCATTATTAGATAAGGATCCTTTCTCTCCAGGAACACCGAGGGTCTGAATTTTTAAATATTAACATCTGCCAATCATATAAATGATAAATTATCCAAAATATAGCTGACAAGCTGACAAACTTACAAAGGGAAAAAAAAAAGAAATGGGACAATAAAACACTGACATTATTCAACCTGAGAGAGACAAGAGACAGAACCAATTCCTTATAGTACTTCTATATGTGTGATGACATTCTCAAACAATAGGGATGAAAGCAAAGCTATATATACAGGACAGATGAGATGCTATTCACTTCTGCATACCTCTAAAGGATTAATTTTTATTGGATCACAGAAACATAGAGCTGCAAGATGGCAGAAGTTTATGCAGTAGTACCCCAGTCTATCACATTAATGCCAGTCATCAGATATACAAGTCTGAAAATAGGTGGTCCTCTCTTCCTAATTAAAGGCTTCTGAAGCAAAATTCACAGCTACTATAAATGAAAAAAACGTGATAAATAAACAGATGTACTGGAAAGCATGACACATTACTGTATGTACTTCTAAACAAAAATTTACTTTTTAGGCAGAAATAAAGTTTTCAAGCAAAGTACAGAAAGGAGCTATTATCACTCAGTGGGAACATGTTTTAAGCTGGAGATCTAGACGTCATTTGTACCTTCTGCGTTTTCTCTGCATCAGTTGCACATTAGCAACTCCCCCTCCAGGGAGGTCTAATCTAGTTTGCATTTTGTATCACCTATGCATGTTGAAGAATTATTCAGATGAAAACAGTCTGCTTTACAGATATAATGACTGTGAGACTAGATGAACAGAAACAGCAGCAGCTGCCTGCCGTGCTAGTGAATTATAGTGCAGGTGCTAATATAATTAAATATACATCATACATAGATGAATGACAATGAAGCATTCAAGCATTTCAACAGAGGTCTCTTCAGATACATGCAGGCACACAAATTCAAGTGTGTGTGTGTGTGTGTGTGTGTGTGTGTGTGTGTGTGTGTGTGTGTGTGTGTGTATGTGTGTTTTAGGGAATCTGTGCACTTCAGACATGCTTCAGATATTTACAAAACTGACTGTGTATTGCATAAAGCTATTCATAAATTCTATTTAATAAAATATACAAATTTATATTCATAACCTATTGTTTCCTCCCATATACTAACTACATGGATACAAACTCTTTCTCCCGGTCCCCCTTTAATAATATACATCAAATATGTAGTCTAGGAACCCCAACAATTGCCAAATAATGAAACACAGAAAATGGTTCCAAGATGAAATAAGTGTCACGTTCCAATTGGTTGAAATCTTATTTAATGTAATATACAAAAAATACAGGTTGAGCGCTTTCATCTACTGTCCGTAGATTTCATCAGAACACTAATCAATTGTGTCAATCCCTTTTATACTGGTAAATTCCCGCCCTTGGTAAAAACAATTAAATAATTACTATAGACTGTGAATATTTTAAAAGAACATACACACAAAAAATATGTATATGCACAAATTACATGTATTCCAAGAGACATCTAAAATTCAAATACATCCATTCTTTCTATAACATCTATATATCCTATTATATATACATATATATTATATGTATATATATATATATATACATATATATTATATGTATATATATATATATATATATATATATATATATATATATATATATATATATATATATATCCTATTATTATTATAAACTAAAAACTGTTGTAATGCCAGACTAGGGGTGAATGTATAGTTTCCTATTCACACATCTAGGCTAGGTTGTTTTGGAAGATAGCTAGGAAGCAAATTTATTTAATATAAAGGGGAAGTCTGTTTCAGTGGATAGGAATTCCTGCCAGTAGGTTCTGTGTAGATTCTATTAGAGGTTTATGTCTCTTGAGCAGGCATCTGTGGTGTTACAGGTTTTGCAAATGTGCACAATGTCACACAGGCCTGTGAGCATTTGAGTCATTGTAAAACATTCAGGGGTCACCTGTAGCAGTTTATAGGAGACAGAAAGAGCCCACTTAAAGGCATTCCACTTAGGTCACAGAAATCAAGCCTATGATTATTTATTTTTTTTCTTTCAAGTTGGATCATTTTTGGATAGATGCATGTATAAGTGAACATTCTAGGTTCCTAGTTTCATAGGTGTGTACTAGGCTAATGATCACTGGGGCCTATGTAAGCCTAACCAAGCATTCATAATATATCCCACAAAGTTTATGTGCCCTAGACGTTATTATAAGGAGCATATATATAAGCTAGACCAGAATGTATAGGCTACTATAGGCTGCTGGAATGACAAGAGAACAGTGAAGGGACAGCACAATCTAGCTCTGATGCCACAGAAGGAGAATACAGGACTGCGATAATCCAGCAACACAACTGGTTCCATTAGAGATACAACAGTAATACAAAAACTAAACAGCAGTAGCTTAATTAAAGACTTGTATATCAATAATGTGAACAAGCTGTACAAAGTGAGTTATACAAAAGACACAGAGGCTGGCTGAGCTGCAAACACTGACTGACTTTGCAATGTGGGAACAGTCAGCGGTGCTCCTAGATTCCAGTGCAGTGTGCAACTATGTGCAACTGGTTTGCCAATGGTACTCCAGTGTAGCAGTGTGCAACTAGGTGCAACAGATTTGTTAACAGTACTCCACTGCAGCAGTGTGTAACTATGTGCAACAGATTTGTCATTCATACTGTAGTGCAGCAGTGGGCAGCTAGGTGCAACAGTTTTGTTAATGGTACTCCAGTGCAGGAGTGTGCAGCTATGTGCAACAGATTTGCTAATGGCACTTCAGTGCAGTAGTGTGCAACTATGTGCAACAGATTTGTCAATGAAACTCCAGTGTAGCAGTGTGCAGCTAGGTGCAGCAGATTTGTTAATGGCACTCCAGTGCAGCAGTGTGCAACTATGTGCAACAGATTTGCCAATGGTACTCCTGTACAGCAGTGTGCAGCTAGGTGCAATAGATTTGTTAATGGCCATCCAGTGCAGCAGTGTGCAACTATGTGCAACAGATTTGTCAATGGTACTCCAGTGCAGCAGCATGCAGCTACGTGCAACAGATTTGTTAATGGTACTCCTAAAGTCTTATACAACATCGTACTGACATGCACATTTTTAACAATGGTTTACAACACAATTTATGGAACATCCAATCAGAGGAAAAACTACCACCAAGTACATGTGCCACATGAAAGTACACCATCTTGAATAGAGCTGTTGCATCAGTTCATGGAAGTAAATGCCTGTTGCCATTGAAGCAGTCCTTAGCAGTTCACAACATCATTACACAAGGCACAGCATTTCCCAGGTGTTGTAAGAAGGGTATTGGGTTCACATCTGGCATTCACATCCAGCAATTCCATTCACACAAGTTAGTCTTGTTGCAATCTAACGCAATACAGTACATCTTGTAAAGACTACAAGTTTGATCAAATAATCAAGAGCACAGAAGCAAATTGAAATCCCTCTGCTATGCAATCAGTAGCAACTCTGCATAAAAATACCAACATGCCTTACTCTCACTGCGGGCAACCTACAATCCCAGTTTCAAATGAACAATATGCACCATGTTAGAAAAGAGAAAATTTCTAAAATCAGCACTAATATCGTACAAGTAAGGGCAAAAGTAAAAAATCACTACCAAGGTCCTGTGAGAATGGTGTTGAGGTAAAATCTGGCAACACAGTTTAGGCTTGTTTGTCCTGTCCAGCTCAGAAAAATGGAGTGGAAATATATCAAACACTATAAATTTAATAAAACAATGAAAAGCCAAGAGCACACAAGCAATCACATTTTCACCATGATATGAACAATAGCAATTCACTTTAGAAACAATATGAAAAATAGCAAATTCACTTTAGAAACAATAGCAGTTGTCTTTGCCCTCAACATGGGGTAACCCACTTGACTAGTTTGAATGCAAAAACACTACAGCAAAAAAAAGAACTTTTAAAATCAGCACTAGTGTCATATAAGTAGGGAAAAAAGTCACGTATTGTGTATTTTCTGGGACTGATACTGAATTTAAATCTGACAACTCATTTCAGGTGTATTCATATTGTTCCAGGCAGGCATTGTAAAATAGTGGCATCTGCATAAATTATAAGTTTAAGCAAACAACAAAAGCACATGACTCAATTCAATTTCACAGTGATATCTAACCACTAGAAATTTTGCTGCAACCAATAACAATATCCCCTACTCTTACTAAGGGGCAGCCTGCTCGACCAGTTACAAAAGCTATATACATACATGCAGCACAAAACTGAGCTTTTAAAATCAGTACTATTACACTTTTGGTAGAAAAAAATAAATAAAACTCCACTTCACAGGTTTAAAGGGTTAAGCACTGAGGTCAAATTTGGTACTTGGTTGTATAATCTGTATTTCAAATGTCTACTGTTTAGGGTACAAACAATTAATCATCCTAGAATGGTGAAGCTGCTAACATTTTTGAGAGCACATCAAGAGAATAAACATTTAAATAATATTTTACAAGTTGAAATAAAGTTTAAGCTTCAGAAACTGCTTACAATCCCTACTCTTTATGCTACTAACAAATGAACATTCTAGTTGAAGTATGTTACCAATACACTATATGCTAAATATGTCAAATACTAACACATATTCCTGAGATTAGGGAAAACATGAGTCTGAGTTACTCATAGGCTCATAAATCCATAGGTGGTTACTAGACTAACGACCTCACAAGGTCTTTTTAAGTTAGCCATGCATCCCCACATATAAATGCCAGGAAAATTACCCAGGGGCATATAGTTACTGTATGTTTAGGTGGCAAAGGATTTCAAAGTTGTTTCTGTCCAAAAGGGAGATGGGTGTGATTCCAGGAGTACATTTCTGATTTCCCATCTATTTGTCCAGGTTAAGTTTGAATAGGTGAGGGATGAACATCACGTAGATGGTAAGACTGTTCCAAAGCAGGGACAGTCTCTAAGACACATATTTGTCCCTCCCTCCCTCCATGTTCTGTTTATGTTACAAATGAGGTTTAGGTCTTTAGATTGGTTATCTCTAATGTTGTTAGACTTATGATGTGCAGCTAGTCCCTCAGTACTGGATCACATGATACCTTATAAGCCTCTCAGTAGTCTGTAGGTGACTAAGTATAAAGGTAAGGTCATGTTGCACTCTGCATATTCGTTGTGGTTTACAGCTTGTATTGTTTGTTTTAAGGAACCTCTATGGCATTACCATTGTTGTATATGCCTGGTAAGGTGCATACTGAAGGGAGTATTATGCTTAGTGGCTGGTCTAATGAGGGGTGAGCATAATGGGATAATGTCATCTTTGGATCTGAATGTCATACCCTTGCTAATGAGTTGCAAAATACAGAATGATAACTTTACAGCAGTGGACATGTGCTAGTTGTAGACTGGGTCACTGTCTACATGTTCCCAATACCCTAAACACTGGGTCTATCCATAGGGGTGCATTGAGTTTGTGGTAATTCCCATGAGAAGCCAACTTTCTAGAAAATATTATTACATATTTTTTGACATTCAATTTTATATCACGGCTTTGGAACCAATAATTAGTTGGAGAATATTATTGTCTTTGAGGGCTCTATAATCAATCTGAGCTTGCAATCATATGCAAACTTAGTCAGCCACAGGCCTTTAATGTTAGCTTTGACTTCCAAAAAGGAGTGGCCCCCAGTACTGAGCTCTGAGGAACTCAACTGGTGACTGGCCTTTTTATGGAGGTAGAGTCCTGTATATTGACTTTGTATCCTATCTTTCAGCCAGCTGCCTAACCAAATTGTGACATAAGGGTACACTTCTAGTTTTGTGAGTTTGTCAACAATAATTAAATGAGGAATAGTGCTGTATGCTTTGGCAGGTCAAGATAGGAAGTGAGTACCATTTTGCCATCATCCACAGCTTTGCTGACTTTCACAAAGAAGTTCATCAGGTAGAGCAGGCATGATCTGCCCTTTACAAATCCAAACTGTTTCGAATCCAGTATCTAAAGATTCCCTATATCTTTGTTAACAATATCCACAATAAATCTTTCCATGGTTTTGCATATGAAGCTAGTCAGACTTATTGATCTTTAATTACCCATCTCAGTAGATGGCCTACTTTTGGGCAGTAGGATAACTGTTGCTTTCCTCCAGTTGCTAGTCATGAAGCCAGTTTGGAGGCTAAGGTTGAACAAGGATACTAAACATGGCAGCTATGTCATATTTCATGCTACGCAGGAGACAAAGTACAGTTGTGTACACTTACCATAAATGTAGATGTTTGAGTGTATTCACTGTTGCAGTCATCACCTGTGGGTTATCCCTGCTCTGGTAGCCTTTGGTCAGCCCGAATACCAGAGTCAATGTTTTTGTGTGCCAGCTGCTGTCACCTGTAGTCTGACATCAGGCCATCAGTGCTATAAAGCAAGGCAGCCGACATCATTACATAATTTTTTCTTGCCCTAATCTGTCAGAAGCACAAGGGAAAAGAGAGAAGTGGTACTGGTGGCTAAAAAGCCACCTTGTGAAGCTTATGTCCCCCTTGGGGAAAATGTTAAATGGGGGATGGAGGGAGGGAAACCAAGACTGCAACAGTGACTACACTCAAACATCTACATTTATGGTAAGTGTACACAACTGTACTATATTCTTTGTGTTTCACTGCTGCAGTCATCACCTGTGGGAGGATTGCCAAAGCTGAAGAAAAGGGTGGAAGGATAGGTTGAGTCCTAGGTACAGGTCAGGTGGCCCTGCATAAATGCAGAGGGAAACCCTGCCCTAGACTTAGAAAAGAGAGTTAGGTGGTAATGCTTTGTAAAGGTATGGACAGAGGTCCAGGTGGCCGCTTCCAAGATGTCCCTGATAGGTACTCCTCTGAAGAAGGCAGTGGATGTGAAGGTTGTCTAGTAGAGTGGGTACAAATAGACTTAGGGATGGGTTTCCCATGTCGTCTGTAGCAGAAATGGATACAGTATGAAATCCATTTGGAAATGGTTTGTTTGGAGATGGGCTTCCCCTCTGCCCCTGGAGCAAAGCTTACAAGAAGCTGGTCTGTTTTTCTGAATGGTATCTGAGTTGTCTGTGCATGTCTTGTGAGTGTAAAATCCCCCCCCCCCTGTTTTGAGGGTTGGGAAAGAAGGTGGGAATGTGTATGGTCTTGTTAAGGGTCACATCAGATACCACCTTGGGCATAAAGGAGGGGTTAGTCCTCAAAAAGACTCTGTCTGCATGGAAAATTATGAAGGGCTTGACAGCCATAAGGGCCTGAAGTTCTGAGACTCTTCTGGCTGAGGTGATAGCTAGTAGGAAGGCAGTATTCCAAGAGAGGTATTTCAATTCTGTTGAAGTGGCGGGTTTGAAAGGAGGTAAAGTTAGTTTCTTTAACACATGATTCAGGTCCCAGGGTGGTGTTGGAGGCCTTCTGGGAGGCCTGATATTAGAAGCCCCTCTGAGGAATTGCTTAATCAAAGGATGAAAGAAGAGGGGTGGGTTTGAATCATAATGGGCAGAGATGGCTGAGGCATGGATTTTAATAGAGGAGAAAGACAGGCCACTATTGAGCAACTCTGCTAGGTAATCCAGGATGAGAGTGATGTGATCCCTTTTGTTTGTTTCCAGGAGCAGAATCTTTTCCATTTTCCTGCATATGATTTTCTTGTGCTGGGCCTTCTGGCCTCTGTGATGATGTCCAGGACCTGTTTGCTTAATAGGTACTCCTTGTTAGTTTTTAGTGTATAAGCTATGCTGAAAGTTTGAGTGTCTGCAGGTCTGGATGCAGTACCTTCCCTGTCTCCTGGGTCAAGAGGTCTGACATTAGGGGAAGCAGCTTTGGGGTCTATAAGGTCAGACTGCATAGTAAGAAGTACCAATGCTGTCTGGGCCAATCTGGAACAATGAGGATGGCCTTTGGTCTCTCCTTTCTTATTTTGATCAGAACCTTGGGAATAAGGGGCAGAAGAGGGTATGTGTACACAAAGAGGGAGCTCCAGGGGAAGGTCAAGGCATCCACCTTCCATGCTAAGAGGTGATACTCCCTGGTACAAAACTTGTGCAGCTGGTGGTTGAGGTGCAAGGTAAAGAGGTCCACTTCTGGGGTTCCCCACTCCTGGGTGATTTGTAGAAAGGTTTCTCTGTGGAGCTGCCATTTGTGGGGGTCCAGTTAGTTTCTGCTTAGGTGGTCTGCCAGTGTGTTGTTGATCCCTGATAAGTATTGGGAAATTAGGTGTAGCCCGGTGGAGGTGGCTGTAAGCCAGACACTCATGGCTAACCTGCACAGGGGGTAAGATTGGTTGCTCCCCTGCTTGTTGATGTACCATATTACTGTGGTGTTTTCTGTTTTTATAAGGAGGACCCCTGGCCTGAGATGGGGTTGGAAAGAAGTCACAGCCTTTTGCACTGCCATCATTTCTTTCTGGTTGATGTGCAAGTGAGGTTGCTGGGCATGTCACCAAAGAAGCACCTCCAAGCCCAATTGAGTGGTAAAAACACAACACAAGTTTAATAATCCAAAAGACAGCACAAATACAACATGCACAAAATGCTTTAACTGTTTCACTGCATTTTTCATTCCCACTGGAACTTCATCAGATGCAAAACAGTTAACCAAAATTAGTTACACCTTAATATACTCAGTTTAAAAATTAATTATCCAATCCAATCCATTTCAACAGATCCTATTAAATATTCATAAGGACCTGCTGACACATCTATGAATATTCATGAAGTCTATAAGATACCTGAACTTTTTATTTCACTCAAATATCATTAAAAATATTAATAACAATGTGAATACTTCAATTATTCAATTGCTTATATAAATTCTACACAATATATGCTTGACCTGATGCACATACAATTTAAATTACACATACAAAAATTATAAAAAGATTTATAAAAAGATCAATACAAAATACTTATATGTTAGCCCCTAGCATTGGAATTCTATTAACACTGCTGTCATTTGGATTATTAAACTTGTGTTGTGTTGTCACCACTCAATTGGGCTTGGAGGTGCTTCTTTGGTGATATTTTGTTGGAGTTTGGCTCTCTTAGCACCCTTTTCTCATTTTTTTTGAAGTTGCTGGGCATTCCAAAGGCCTTGGGTACACCTACCTGCTAGGTGAGTGCCCCAAGCAATATCTGAGGCACTGGTGGTGATGGTCTAGTTGGAAGGGTGGAGGATGAAGGGAAGACCCTTGTTCATGGCACAGGCCTCTACCCACCAGAGAAATTCTGCCCTTATACAAGGGATCAGAAGGAGAGTGGTCTCTAGGGACTGAGAGGGCTGACACCAAAGGTTCTTTAAGTACCACTGAAGTTTTCTCATGTGACACCTGGTGAGAGGGATGAGAAGGATGCAAGATGCCATGTATCCCAGGGCTTGCAGGAACCTCCTCACAGTGAGGTGACTTCTGGAAGCCAGCTGGGTGAAGTAAAGAGGCAGGAAGCTCTGCTTTTCTGGGGATAGGAAGGCCATTTGGGTTACTCTGTCTAGCACAGCTCCCAGGAAAACAATTTTTCTGGTGGGGTTTTGCTTTGATTATTTTCTCATTGATGGTGAACCCTATGAAAGTTAGAAGTGATTTGACAAAGAGAAGGTCCTGGTGCAACTTTTCTTTGCAGTCTGCCTGAATGAGGCAGTCGTCCAGTTAAGGGTAACTCTGTATATTTCTCTGTCTGCAGAAAGCTATAGCTGGGGCCAAGCATTTAGTGAATACTCAGGAAGCAGTAGATAAGCCAAAGAGCAGTGCAGAGAACTGAAAGAGTTGACAGCCTGCTCTGAAGCACAGGAATTTTCTGCACAATTTCCTGATGGGGATGTGGAGATAGGCATCTTTGAGGTCTAGTGACACAAGCCAGGCATTTTGTGTGAGCATAGGCAGGAGCTGCTGCAAGGTTAGCATTTTGAATCTGGGGACCACCAAGGAGATGTTCAGTTTGGATAGATCTAGGATGGGGTACCAAGTGCCCTCTTTTCTGGGAACAAGGAATAGTCTGGAGTAAAAACCTTTTCCTGTTTGATCTGGAGGGACAGGTTCTACTGCCCTGTGGGAGATTAGAGTTTGGACCTGTTTTAAAGCCTCTGCCCACTAGTTTGGGGAGGAGGTCTAGGTACCCTCTTGGAATAGGGAGCTCGCTGAAGGAAAATCTGTATCCCTGAGAAATGAATTTTAAGACCCACTGGTTCTTGGTTATAGAGACCCAATTTTCCTTGAAGAGGGTGAGCCTTCCTCCTAGTTTTAGATGAGTGAATGGAGGGCAGAGGGGGTAGGGAGAGTCATTGTGAGTGCTTGCCATAGAAGCTTGGCTTAGAACCTCCTGCCTTAGCGATGGAAGTGGTCCATTGTTTGCTTTTTTGCTGGCCCTGGGATAGGGACCTGGATGGCTTGTCCCTGCGGGGCTTACCTTGGCCCTGTCTGCTAGGTGCAGGGAAGGCCCGGTGCTTAGAGGGGCAGTTCCTGCTGAATCTGGGAGGTTGGACTTGAAATAAATCTTTTACTGTTTGCATAGATTTTGCTTTGTCTTCCATCTTTTTAAGCACCTCTTCTGCTTTTTCCCAAACAGGCGCTCTTTATCTAGGGGTGCATCAATAAGTTTAGATTTGACAAGATCAGGGAGAGGTTGTTCCTTCAGCCATGCATTTCTTCTAATAACAGATCCTATCATTGCTGTCCTGCTAGAGGCTTCTAGGGTGTCATATCCACATTGTAATGAGTGTTTGGCCACTTGACAAGCAGAGTGTAGTAATTCTGCCAGTACTTTTGAGTTGGCATCATCAGGAGAGCTAGCAATCTTCTGTTTTAATTGTTCCAAAGTGTGTTGTTGATATTTTAACATATGGAACTGACAATTGAGTGCTCTGATAGCTAAGGTTGCAGAGGTGTATATTTTCTTACCCCATCTGTCCAGAGCTCTGGAGTCTTTGTCAGAAGGAAGAGGATTCTTGGCAGAACTAGTCTTAGCTCCTTTGGATCCCTGTGTAATGACCTCAGGGTCTGCAGCAGGATTCCTGTACAGGTATTTGTGAGAATCTGGTACTCTGTAGTACCGGTCAGGTTTAGTTAGAGCAGGAGGCAGGGCATCAGAGGCTAAGCTGGATTCATGGAAAGCATCATCCACCACTTCCTGAATATGTGGGATGGCCAGGGGTCCATGCAGGTCCAGAAACTCTTGTTTCTTTGACTGTGGGAAGTCTTGAGATTCCCACTGAAAATGCTCCATGAGGAGTGAAGGGTTTCCCCAAAGGAGAGGTCCTCTGGAGGGGAGGCAGATGGTATGATTCCTCTGCATCTGAATCCTCATAAACAGTTAAGGGATGTTGTTCCTCTTCAAAAACAGAATAATCAGAGTCCAAAGACTCTTGGCCTATCATAATTTCTGGAGAAGGATGCCTTTTCCTTTTTGGAGTGGGGGCCTGAGTACCTGGGATAAGGGAGATGAGATCCTCTGCCATTTTAAACATTTGAGCTTGGTGTGAGGTAGCAATAGCAAGATGGTGGCTAGAAGCAGATTTCCTAGGTGTGGCCTAGCTTCAAGGCCGGAGAGAATCCGTCAGTCTCTGAGAAGCAGTAGTCGGATGAGAAAAAGTCAGTTTTTGTCTAGAATTGGTAGTGCGGAAGGCCTCCTTGGAAGCTGGTGACTGCGTCGTGGCTCCAGACCCAACCGAAGCAGAGACAGCCAAAGGCTCTGAAGATGAAGTGGATTTCTGTAGCATACTGGAATCCAAAGGGGTCTCAGCAGAGGCCTGCATAGAAATCAAGTTGGGCATCAGGGGCTGCGAAAGCGCCTCACTAAATTCCGGAGAACTGACGACTTGCTGAGCGGTAGCATCATCGGAAGGCTTAGCCTTGTGTGGCCTGTCTTTATCTTTAAATTTTTTTGGAATGTCAGCAGATTGTTGACTGACAGACGCCATATCAGAATTCGAAGATGGAACACGAAAATAATTGTCTACAAAAAGATCTCTATGGCGAATGGTTCTCGCATTAAAGAGGGCACAGAACTGGCAATGAGGGACATCGTGGTCTGGGGCTAATCAAGTGTTGTAGTAAGAATGAAAGTCTTGGTGTGGGATCTGCTTTCCACAGGTGAGGCAATTGCTAACTTTTTTGAACATTGGTGAGAGCAAGAACAAAGGGTCCCCAATAGGTACTTAGTTTTAGACATTTTCTGCTGAAAATCAACTTCTAGTAGCGACCGACCAGCACTTGTGTGAACTGCTTTTGCTACGGGCTCCACAGCAAGAAAGACTGATGTAATGACGTTGGCTGCCTTGCTTTATAGCACTGATGACCTGATGTCAGACTACAGGTGATGGCAGCCAGCGCACAAAAACATTGACTCTGGTACTCGGGCTGACTGAGGGCTACCGCAGCAGGGATAACCCACAGGTGATGACTAAAACAGTGAAACATGAAGAACATCTTGGGATATTATCAAGGCCATTGATGTCGTATTTTTTGCTTTGGAAAGCACATTGAGGACTGGTTCACTACTGATAGCTATGGGAATTATGGTCAAGGATATCTCTTGGGAGTTGTCAGGGGGGGCAGAGGGTTGAAACTGGATCTGAATTTGTCAGCTAGTAGGTTTTCTATATCCTCCTGCTCCAGATAGCAGATTCTGTATACAATTAGTTCAACAAACTGTTGTGTGTTACCTTTGAGGTTGAGTACATAATTGAACACAGCTCTATGGTTGTCCTATTCCTGTGAGGCTATCTTTATCTCAGATTTGGCTTTGTTGGATTTAATAAGTCTGTTTGTTTAGTTTGGTGACTTTTTTTGCCTTCCTGGGCACTGTACCTCAGCATTGAAGAAGGATTTCTTTCTCCAACTTTTTAATTCCACCAGGGTGTTTTGTTCTTTGAGTTAGTCCTATTCTAATTGTGAGTGGTACAGTTGCCTCGTTGCAGTTATTTATATGACAGTATAGATATTGTGTAAACAATTCTGCTATGGCAATGGAGCTCACATGGTTTGGGGGGAGGGTTTGAAATGTTGCCAGAATGTCGCTCAGTACCTGCTGGTTTGCTTTGGAATAATTTCTAAATGTACCAGCATTGGATGTCATGTCAATTTTTTAGTGTGATATCAAAAGAGTCCGCCTTCTGATTTCACCTGACCAGAGAAGATGTAATTCTCAGGTGAATGCAAAGTTTTCCTGCGTCTGGGAGGATCAGATCAGGGATGTCACATCTCCTAGTGTATATATGGCTTGGCTGTTTCTAGAGAATTTGTGTTGACAGAGTCTAGTAATCTCTGGACATGCAAACTTGATGTTATGTATGACTTCTAATTTATAATGGGGTAGCTGAAGTCACTCAGGGCTGTAGTGATCGGGTAAGTGCAGAGTAACTCCAGTACCTTATGTATGTTGTATGTGGTATAGGTTTTCTCGGGCATAGAGGGGGAGCTATAGCTTGCCATGATATAGTTTAAGATTTTACTATGGTGAGATGGATATCAAGTAGTTTAAGTGGGTCATACTGCTTGACCAGTCTTGAAGCATAACTGTTTTCTGATGAATATTGAGATGCCTCCACATTTTGTCTCTTTCCATGTAGTAGCTAGTTTAAGTGTGTGAAAGCATTGCAGTATTGCACTGGTGGTGGTGGTGGTGGGCGGGGGGGGGGGGGGTCTCTGCAGGTTTAAACCAGTTTTCCATAACTACACAGACATCTACATTTGCTGGGTAAGGAGGGCTTGGAGGCAGAGGCGTTTTCTGTTTAGACTCCTGGGATTGAGCAGTTATAACTTCAGGTTGTCCTGAGTTTGTTGTGCTACACTGGAAAATTTATCAGATGGTATTGCTTACAAAAGGCAATATGAGGGCAAACAAACTTTTAGCTAATATTCAGAAGACTAAAGGGGACCAGTGTAGACCATCCTTGGTGGATCAGCATGATCTGTCAACCATATACTTCCAAATTGACAAATATTGTACCCCCTTCAAATGACACCAAAAACTAAGCCAATTTTTAAAATCAATCGGCTTGCCATATTCAGTCATCATTTTCTTTGAAGGGTGAAGGTTCATACCAGCCTGAGACACAAAGTCCAAGAGCTCTATCATGTCTGTCTTCATGTAGTCAAAAAAGGTAAATCTCTGCTCATTTATATGCAGATCAACAATGACAGCATCATACTGGTACATGTGGTTCAATGATTTGACCATGTATATGATCTGGCTGATCCTGTCCCCTGACAGCCAGCTGACCACAGCTCCTTGCTCAGGTTGGTGAGTGGAACATCTGTGTATCTGTCAATGAACTCACCTATGACTAGAATGTTAGCTTGTGCGGAGGTTTGCTTTATGAACTTATGGGATGAGATGCCTTGAACTGAAGCTGTATGTGTCATGGTGGGTGTTGCTTTGGAAGAGTGTTTCTGAAACTGCTAAGGAACCCTAGTGTTATTGATGCAGCTAGGAAGCCTTTCTGGTATGGGTAAATTATATTTTAGAGCCTCAGCATAAGTGAGTCTATGTGACTGATTTATAGTATAAGTGGTGGATAGAAAATAGTAGTGTGTATTATGGACAATCCGATTGGCAGATGTAGTGGCTGTATGATAGAGCCTTGCCTCCAGTGACAACACATAGTTACATCTCTCCCACACTTCATCTGATTATTTAGCAATTAGGTGGTTGTCTGTAAACATGAGACAACTGCTATACTCTCAGTATGCCAATATCTACCAAATTGGCTATAGAGATAGAAGGAAAGTGCCTGTCCATGTTTTAAAGTAGATTACAAGGGGACAAGATCATTATTGCAAAGTTTCTCCATGCAAAAATCACAGCAGGAAAGTCTAAGGGTTTTACTCCAGGTTTCCTTGTATGCTATTCAGCAAAGAACTGCACTGTTAAAAAATGAGATAGAAAGGGTTTTAAACACTCTGAATGTTCACACGCAACTCAGACACTACACTGACATACAGAAAACATTCAGAACTTCTCATCACCTGCTTATTTCTTATGAATGCAAAGAAAAAGGGACAACCAGTGTCAGACAATTTCTGAATGATTGCCTCATGCCATTGTATTTTGCTATTCCAACATAAGAAGAGACTTCTAGACTTTCACCACCAGGGCTCTGGATATTTCTATGACTTTATGAAAAAGGGTGCCCTATAATAATATACTAGTGCCAGCAATTTGGTCATCTGTAAACACCCTTGCCAAGCACTTCGAACTGGATTCTTTTTCTAGTTCCAAAGCAGACTTTGATAGAATTGTTTTCTATAGGCTCCTGGATCCTGACTCTACTCCTCATTCATTTCTTCAAACTATGTAATGATGAACATAAATAAACTTACTATAACAGTAGATATTCAAATATGTCACTGGTGCAGTGGACACACCCTATCTCCCTACCCCGATTTTTTTGTTATTTTTATGCCAAGATAAGACTTTTTTATTATTGTTCCTATCTGGCAGAGCTTTAGCCTCTCTTTTCTGAGCCAAGAAATTTCCAAAGTTGAGGCTAAGGTTGTGAGCTGTAGTCCTCGTGGTATAGAGATACTGTTAACAGGATTGCTTCACCTGGGCTGAGGCAACAAGTTGTACATAGACGTGAGACCTGGACATTCGTAAATTAGGTTTGTTTTATGGATATTTGAGCAAATTTATAATTTACAAATAATACGGAGATAATATTTTTCTCATTCCTACCTGCTGAGTTAGTTGATTTTATCCAGCCAGTCGGTCTTAAAGCAAGGCAAACTAATTAGTGTGCTGCGGTTTTACATTGCTAACTTTCTCTTACTTGGTTGGCATATTGCTGTGCACACAGGAATTTGCGATTTTCCCATTTTAAAGTAATGTAGGTAGATATACCTCTCAACTTGCAGTTAAGTACAAATGTGGTAGCACCAGTTCCGATACAAAAAACAACAATATAAATCTTGCTTGAGTTACTCTGACAGCTAAGAGGAGGAGGATTCAACAAGAGGAGCTTGGGGCCGCTGATGGATACATCAGTTATATAAAAACCACATCTAACATCATTCGACCTTTCATCCAGTGTCTGTGGCGATGAAGCGAAGGCTGTCGTCGATTTAATAAGGTACAAGTGATCAACAAACTACGCCCATTTGTGACATTTATTGAACATATACCCCATGTTTGCTTTGGGGCTAACTGGTGGTAACTGTTATACCTTTTGCTGGGTATCTTTCGGAGGGGTGAAGAAGTGAAGGCTGTCGTTTGTTAATTGAGATTAGACATATTATATCCACAGAGACTTTGTTTAATTTTTGTTTTCATGATTCTTTAACTGTGTATTTTTGGCTCATATTATTGTGGTGTGTTCTCCTGAGTTGGTTATAGGTTGAGCCTGGCACCACGTTCGTTGGAAGTTGAACGGACATATTGAATTAACGTTATTTGTTAGCTATCGTTTTGTACTTTCTTGTACTAACATGAATGGTTATAAATTACAGGGTTGATGCTGTTCAATATTGTCTATAAGTGGGTTCATTCTATTATATATGTATGACAACTTTTGAGTGGAAACTATTAATATAAATAACTTTGGTTTGTTTACAGGATATTGTGCCAATAGTGGCATACATTTAAAGTGTTAATTATTGGGCCACTGTTTGGGAGCTTACAGACATTATAGGGATCTAACACTGTTTCCTTGCTGGCTCTTGACTTAGTCAGGCTTGTTAGAGTTATAATAAAACCTACCCTCTGCATATATCTCTATTCCTGCTATAGAGTCCCAGCCACTTATTTAGTTTTCTCTGGACAATCACTCCTTCTTGGCACTCCACATATGCTACAACCCTCCAACAATGCTCTACACATCTACAGCCACTATTACTCCATTTGCCCTACTAATCTCTCTCTCCTGTCTTACCTATCTCACACTATTTCCTAACCCTTACCATACTACTCTCACACACTCCACGTCATCATACCATCCTCCTCACTCCCCTTCTTACTCATCCATCTCTCATGAACTGTTCGCCTCCAACCCAACACACCTAAGCTACTCCCCTCCCCAGCCCTCCACTCATCTCTCATACTTCAAACCAAAAAAAATCGCTAGCCTCACACAACCTATTCTACCCATCTTCACTACATTTCCTCACTCTACTCCTCCACCATATCCATCTCTCACTTGCCGGTGACATCCACCTTGACACATCTCTATCACTAATGTCATTAAACCCTCCTCCCTACCAAACAAATCCAAGTCCATTCGCCTCATTACACTTAATGTACAAAGCCTTAGAAACAAAATCCCTAACCTCCATGCTTGGCTCTCCCATAACCACCTTCACATAACCACCATTTCTGAAACCCGGCTCAAATCCTATATAAAAGATAACGAAATCTTACCACCTGGTTACCAAATCATTCGCAACGACAGAGCCCACAAAAAAGGAGGTGGAGTAGCAATAATCTACCCCTCCTCCCATACCATAACTCCCTATACCAATAAAATACCAACATTTGCCAATGCTGAAATTACAATTGGCTTTCTAAAATAAACAACCACAAATCCATTTATATTACTGCCTTCTATATTCCCCCAGTGATACCATCAAAATACTTGAGAACATCTTATCCTGGTTCTCCATTCACATAAATAATGAAACCTACATCTTGGGTGACACCAACATCACCTGGGCCACTTTAAACTCTGATGCCCCATCCCACACTATCAACCTGTACAATTTCTCCCAACTAACTGATTCACCAACCAGACCAAATAAAGACAGTACCTCGGGAACCATCATTGACTGGATTCTAACAACTCACCCAAGTCTTATCACCTCTGCAAGAGTTATACCAGATCCTCTCAGTGATCATTACCTGCCTTCACCGACCAGCTCCCATCTCCACTGCAAAAACAACATCATTACATTCAAACCCATAACTTCTCCTCTTTCAACCCTCAAACTTTCGCACAATGCCTAAAGCTCACTGACTGGTCCCCGCTAAAAACCCTTCCACTAGATGATGCCGTATCCTATTTTAACCACTCATTCCTGATCCTCCTCAACCATCAAGTTCCCCCAGAACCAAATGCATCAAAACCAATCCCTGCCCATGGTTATCAAATGAAACTAAACTGGCCATGCAACATAAGGACAGAAAATGGAAACAATATCAAAAGCATAAAAACCCCAACTCTCTCCTAGAATTTAAGCAACTCCAAAACTACACAATAAAACTTATAACTAAAGACCGCAAGGCCCACTACTCCAAACTCCAGTCCTTGCACTCAACAAATCCCCAAAAATTCTGGGAATCCCTATCATCCATTTTGCATCCTGGTAGTAAAGATAACTCCTGCCCTAATCCCACCCTCTCCGACCTTGACACAGCCACCCATTTTAACTCATTCTTCATAGACTGCATAGGCAAACTATCCTCCTCCTTCCCACCCCCCTCCTCCAGCTCCACCCACTCCCACCACAACCCCCACCCTAATCAACTACCCCCTTCCAGACCCTTCTGCCTTTCTCCCATTTCCACATCCACCATTAAAAGACTTCTCCTCAAACTCAAACCCTGTCGCAATGCACCTGACAACTTCCCACCTACCTTCCTCAAACAATCAGCAGATAGCATCGCCTATTCTGTCTCAGTTATCATAAATAGATCCATTCAAGAATCATACGTCCCCTCTATCTGGTAACATGCTTACATCATCCCCCTCCAAAAAGGTGGCAAAAATTCTGAAACCACCAAGTTCAGGCCTATTGCTATCCTTTCCCCCCTTTCTAAAATTCTAGAGAAAACCATCCAAGCACAACTCATGACACACCTAACCCAAAACAACCTCCTATCCCCTACTCAACATGGCTTCCACCCTAGCCACTGCACCATGACTTCCCTTCTTTCCTTTCTGGAAACCATCACCAATGAGCATGACTTAGGCAAATTTGTATCTACACTATTCCTAGATCTGTCAAAAGCCTTTAACACCATCTCTCACACCTACTCATATCCAAACTCTCCACTCTACATCTCTCTCCCACCACCATAGCCTGATTTTCCAGCTACCTGTCCAACTGCCAACAAGCTGTCCAATGGAAAACTTCAACCTCTCCCTTCCTACCTACTTCCACAGGCGTCCCTCAAGACTCTGTTCTTGGCCCTCTACTCTTTAACCTATTCATTAACAACTTCCACCACTCCATCCCAGAATCGTCTGTCATCCAATATGCAGATGACTCAACAATCATCTGCTCAGCCTTCTCTCCATCTGAGCTCTTAGCAAAAACGCAATTAGCCTTCTCCACAACAGAATCCTGGATGCAGTACAACCACTTGGCTCTTAATGCCAAAAAAAACAAATTAATGTTATTTTCCCCTTCCAAAAACTCCGTTATTGACAAAACCTCTTTCACCATACAGAGCCAGAACCACACCCTCCTTGAAAATTTTCCCACAACAAAGCTTCTTGGCATCATAATAGATGAAGAACTAAAATTTGATACCCACATCCACTCCACAATCAAAAAACCCACATAATGATTAGCCCCCTCTACAGACACAACCGCTTCCTCAGCCCCTCTACTTGTCATACCCTAGCATTCACCTTCCTGCTCCCCTCTCTTATGTATGGTGCCCCTCTGTTTACCAATCTCCACCTTGGCTTATGTTCCAAACTTGAATGCTGCTACCATAAGATCTGCAAATTTGCAACCAATTCTAAATACTCATCCCACCACTGCCACTGCCTCTGCTCCCTCAGTTGGCTTGGACTACCCAACTACCTCATTTACCTACAACTCACCATTGCCCACAAGCTGATCTTTAAACCTACAAACTGCCCATCTCTTGCTACATCCTTAAAACCCTATATACCCAACTGCCCACTCAGATCCACAAACTAAAATCTCCTTCTGGTCCACAAACCCATATGACCTCCTGGCCATCTACTAATTTCCTACTCCTTAGATAAACTATGGAACTCTCTCCCCCCTCACATACGCAACCTACCAAACCATATTAATTTCAAATCTCAGCTATTCTCTCATCTAACAGCTAAATGGGAATGCCCATGTCACGCTCCAATGTAAACCCCTCTCTCCCCTTTCTGTCTTCTCTGCACTGAAATCATCACCTGTTATCACTATTATTGCCTCTTGTCATCCTAAAACATTCTCATCCCCTACCTGGGACTGAATTTCTCTGTTATCTAATGTACTATACATGCAATAACAAATAGTTTGGTGCTTCTTTCATAAATAATGGTTGATCTAACCACAAATGGATTGTAGCTATGTTTTAAAAGTTAACTCACTTAGAGCTTAAGTCACATTTTGTTCTTCTGTTAATGTTGAGTTTACCTAACCTGCAAAGGTCTAATAATCCTCATGTTCTTCAATGTTAACTCTCTAAGTGCTTATTACATTCAATGTATTATTCTTCTGTAATGTTTAATTGTTCTGTATGAACTCTTTGTTATTTCTTTGTAGCATATAACTTGGAATGTCTTGGAGCTTTTCTACCCGGGTCTCCACTGAAAAGGGTCTCTTTGTGTCCCAGTGGACTTTCCCAGTCATCAAACTTAAAATAAATAAATAAAAACACAGAATTTGATTCCCTAAGCCCTTAATTGCCTCCTTTGTGACCTTGATCAAGTCACCTAACCAGACACTTCTCCCAGGTCATCCCTGAAAAGTGGCTGTCTGTCCAATAGGCCTACCTGGTTAAAAAACAGGACTGCTGTGTTGGAGGGTTGGCATTAATGGCTAAGGTAGTTACCTCATAGACACAAGCCTAACTGTTTGATTCTTAACTTTGTGTTGGGAAATTTGGTGAGGCTTAAAATGGCCTGCAAACGGAGATAACCTAGCTCTATGCTATGAACCTAAATGCAGGTACCCCAGCCATTAATTTTATACTGCTATCCTTGAGGTGCACACTGCGTAGGGGATGCCCATATAACTTAGGCTATTGTGACTGTGACGTAGTGATGATCATTAAATGTTGCTTGCTGACTGCTTAAGATAGCATTCACCTGGACTACTGTTACAGTACAGTGACCTGACTGAATTTACAGTCATTTACACAACATCCATTTTAGCAAAATGAACTTATATGTAATGAGAACAGAATGCTAAGTTAATGTCTTTTCATGAGATTCTAACACTTTTGAGGTATGGCAGCCCTATCTTACTAAAGAGTAAATGCACTACTTCTGTATTATCTCAGAGCTAAATACTGAGTTGATGCTTCACAGTAATCAGTTAGCTGGTTGCTGCCTACAGCCTTTAGTTAGACTGAACCCTTTTATCCCTCTGTAAATATAAGTATGTCTTTTTGCATTTATGTATATACTGACAACTATGCATATTTCCAGGAGACACCTGTTAAAGACACTTGTGAACTACACTCTTTATTTAGCAGAAAATGGCTCATTACCCAGGCGTCTAAGCTATACTACAGCACACAAAATGTGCACAGAAGCCATTTTATATTGAAGATAAATATGCTCCAATTTGTTTAAAATGAAAAGTCACTGGAAACAAAAGAATGTGAAATAAGTAGGGATACATATTGATTCCCTGACGGCAATTTTGGGGAACAGAAACACTTCGAGAGACATTTGCCAAAACTGTTTACCTCACTACTCACACTCATACATAATCTTTTGCTGGGAGTAAGCCCCTACTGTAGCCACTGCACCCATGTGGTGAGTCACTTCCTCACACACATCAGACATATATAACAACTCCTAGTTCACACAACAGTGGAGAGGGACAAAAGCTCCACTGATGATGAAAGTAGTTCCATGAATGGCTCTCAATATAGTTGCCTTTGCTGAAACAATGATCTTTGACTTTACACAGTACACAGACAGTTTTATATTCTGCTTTGTTGACATAAAGTGCTGATTAGAACTTTTCTAGTCATTTTTGATAAGATAATCCCTGGAATTTATTAATGCCTATACAAAGTGTACGCACTTCTATGTGAAGAGACAACACAAACATAACTTACACCTTCTTCCTCCTAATGTTAGCTTTACTACCGATTTTCTTACATCCTTAAATATCTAGAGGAATTCATAAGGATTACAACAAAGTGTAGACTAGATGTACACTTAGTGTAACTTTTCTGAGTGACTAGAAAACTTTGGCGCGGTTTTTGCGCTTGTTCCAACTCAGCCAAGCTCCTTGTGGTCCTGCAGAGTGGTGCTAGCAGCAAAGAGATGAAAAAGAGTGACTGCTACCTGATTTAAGTATTCTTTACTACCTTTACATTAGCGACTGCATTTTCTCGCCGAAAAGCGAGTTTGTAACTGCTGTGCTACTTAATTAAGCTTGTTATTGCATTTTTGCTTACCTGCACTTTAAAGTCATTGTTTGTTGTTTAATTTAACTGTTGTGGCTGCCCATTCAAGTGTGCTAACCTGTGCAAAGCATTTACTGTGTTTTCCTGCTATCTGTTACTGTCTTGAAAAAAAAAAGAAAAAAAAAAAGAAAAAAATATATCCTTGTTCCCAGCCTTTTCTGAGCTAGAATAGTCCTGAATTCAGGTTTTGCTGTATTCTGAACTTTAGTACAAATTCTTGTGTTGCCCATATCCTTACTTGGATAGGAGGAAGCTTCTCTGTTCACCAGTGAGAGTGAGGAGCTTTGAGCAGCCTATCTGTCCCTGGAGGAGTGGTCTCAGCCCAGAAACTAGTTGTTTATTGGCCGTTTTGGGCTAATTCCTAGCTCTTTCAAGTCCCCTGCTTTAAAACCCGCTTTGGTGCGGTTTTTGCACTTGTTCCGACTCAGCCAAGCTCCTCATGGTCCTGCAGAGTGGTGCTAGCAGCAGAGAGACAAAAAAGAGTGACTCCTACCTGATTTAAGCATTCTTTACTACCTTTACATTAGCGACTGCATTTTCTCGCCGAAAAGCGAGTTTGTAACTGCTGTGCTACTTAATTAAGCTTGTTATTGCATTTTTGCTTACCTGCACTTTAAAGTCATTGTCTGTTGTTTAATTTAACTGTTGAGGCTGCCCACTCAAGTGCGCCAGCCTGTGCAAAGCATTTACTGTGTTTTCCTGCTATCTGTTACTGTCTTGAAAAAGAAAAGAAAACAAAAAAACAAAAAAATATATCCTTGTTTGCCACCTTTTCTGAACTAGAATAGTCCTGAATTCAGGTTTTGCTGTATTCTGGACTTTAGTACAAGTTCCTGTGTTGCCCATATCCTTACTTGGATAGGAATATGCTTCTCTGTTCACCAGTGAGAGTGGGGAGCTTTGAGCAGCCTATCTGTCCCTGGAGGAGTGGTCTCAGCCCAGAAACTAGTTGTTTATTGGCCGTTTTGGGCTAATTCCTAGCTCTTTCAAGTCCCCTGCTTTAAAACCAGCTTTGGCATGGGTTTTGCACTTGTTCCGACTCAGCCAAGCTCCTCGTGGTCCTGCAGAGTGGTGCTAGCAGCAGAGAGACGAAAAAGAGTAACTGCTACCTGATTTAAGTATTCTTTACTACCTTTACTTTAGTGACTGCATTTTCTCGCCGAAAAGCGAGTTTGTAACTGCTGTGCTACTTAATTAAGCTTGTTATTGCATTTTTGCTTACCTGCACTTTAAAGTCATTGTTTGTTGTTTAATTTAACTGTTGAGGCTGCCTACTCAAGTGCGCCAGCCTGTGCAAAGCATTTACTGTGTTTTCCTGCTACCTGTTACTGTCTTGAAAAAAAAAAAAGAAAAAAATATATATATATATCCTTGTTTCCCGCCTTTTCTGAGCTAGAATAGTCCTGAATTCAGGTTTTGCTGTATTCTGGACTTTAGCACAAGTTCCTGTGTTGCCCATATCCTTACCTGGATAGGAGAAAGCTTCTCTGTTCACCAGTGAGAGTGGGGAGCTTTGAGCAGCCTATCTGTCCCTGGAAGAGCAGTCTCAGCCCAGAAACTAGTTGTTTATTGGCCATTTTGGGCTAATTCCTAGCTCTTTCAAGTCCCTGCTTTAAAACCCGCTTTAGCGTGGTTTTGCGTGATTTTGCGCATAGCACAGCATCGGGGAGTGCCACTTAAATGGGTTTAAACTATTTACGGATCCACAAAGTCTGCTCTTCACTTTTTCCCTTAGAACTGCTCTAAATCTCAAAATAAGCACTCTGTTTTCATTCTAAAGCCCGGCACTTGCTCATATAAGTAATCTTACAGGTAAACACAAATAAACCTAAGCACTACACCCTCTTATACTCCTTTTAAGTACTTGCTCCCTATTGGTCCTTCCTGATCAGTCAATAAGTAGTTCCCTATACTTTTCAAGCATGTCCAAAGGCCAGTTGCGGGTTTACTCCCCAGTCCAGCTGGTGAATCTGGGAATCTTGAGTCAATGTTACAACTGCCTTATGTACACAGACCACCCTCTCCTCCTCCCAACAAGCTCAAACATATGTGAGAGATGCAACTATATAGCCAAACTGGAGGCTGAGCTCTCTCAACCCAGTACTGGCACAGCCGGTCAGGAGGAAAAGGTAACCACACACACCACAAATCCAGCCTCACATAGACCCATTGCATCAGCAAACCAAACACATAACACACAAAAACATACTCGGAGGCTCTAAACAAAAAATCTGCCTAAGCAGCAGAGACCTCTAAAGCAGACATCCAAGCAATCCCCACCATGCAACAATACCCACGTAACACATAGCTCACAAAGTCAGTGTGCCACACAGTCACAGCCCTTAAGGCTAAATGACACACTGAATACACTTGTAATAGGTGACTCTATTGTCAGACACACTGACGTCCCACTCACCAGACTGAATAAGGAGAAGGTCACTGTAAGCTGCCTATCGGGTGCCAGGATCCACCACATAACACAAGCATTCAGGTCACTTCAAAGCAAGTACAAATATGACTCCATCATTGTCCATGCTGGTGTACATGACCTGAGACGTACCTCCCTGGACTACATGAAAAGAGACATAGAGGAGCTCTCTGATCATGTAGCCCAGGGCGGTATGACCCTGACCTTGAGTAGTGTCTTGCCCTCACCAAGAATGATGCCACAGTATGAAGACAAAATGATCAATTTTAACAATTGGCTAAAGTATTGGTGTCATTCAAAGGGGATCCAGTGTTTGTCAGCCTGGGATGACATGCTCGACAAGCCACGTTGCTTCGCTAGGGACGGCTTGCACCTGTCACCCCTGGGTTTTCGAATACTGGCAAAGGCTCTTGCCTCCCCCATAGTGCCTTTTTTAGGCAAGGCTCAAAAGACAATCCCACCTCCATAGACAATGCAAAGAAAAAAAAACTAAGGGTAATGCTGCTAAACACCAGAAGTCTAAACCTCAAGATGCACGCACTCGAGACTCTCCTCAGTATGGAGAATATCGATATCTGTGCAGTAACAGAAACCTGGTTCAAGGCTCCCGAAAGCACCCCATCACTACCAGGTTATACTTCATATCATGCTTTTCGGCCACAAAACACGGACCGAACCACAAAAGGAAGGGGAGTATCCATATTCATCAAAGATACCCACACCTCCAGGTTAGTGGCACTGCACAAAGCATCGAAGACCATCCATGTGCAACTAACAGTGGGCAAAACTGCCTTTCAGTTTGTAGCCTGCTACAGACCACCCTCCCAAACACAGGAACCCCACTCGGCTTTCCTGAGAACACTGGAAAATATGAAGGTCTCTCCAAACACCATTATATTGGGTGACTTCAACTACCCAAACATTGATTGTGAAAACTACTCAAGCCCAAACACCCTCGCCCAATGGTTCCTAGAATTTATAAACTCAAATGCTATGGAACAACTGGTCACCACTCCCACAAGAGGGGAAAACATATTGGACCTGGTCATCACCAACATGGGGTCTCTATGTTCCACACCAGAGGTATACCCTTCATTGGTAAGGTCAGGCCATAAATTAATCTCACTGGACATCCATATTCCATCCCCACCCCCAGCCAAGGAAACCACAGTGAAGAACTTCTCAAAAGCAAACTTCACACTTCTCAAAACCGAGGTGGAATCCTTCAAAGGCCCCAGGCCAGTGGAAACTAATGCCCAAAACGCAGAATCCTTTACAAAAGCATTCTATGTACACCTACAGGAATGCATGGAGCATGCTATCCCAAATAAAACCAAGACTCACTCCTCCAAAGGCAGGAGACCTGTCTGGAGGACCCCAGCCATAAATAAGCTATATAACAGAAGGAGGAAGCTACTACATGATAGAGCAAAATGCCAAAAAGGGAAGGTATCTCTGATCAGTACTAGCAAGAAACTACGATCCCTCATAAAATTATCTAAGGCCAGCTTCAAAAGAAAAATTGCACAAGACACTAAAGATAATCACAAGGCTTTCTTTAGTTATGTCAGGAACCTGGAAGGCAACTCCCAGATATGCTCTGAGTTAGTGCAAAATGACAAAAAATACACTGAACCCACAGACATTGCCAACATCCTGGCAGAAAGGTTCAGTGCAAACTTCTCTCCCCCTTCCCCTCCAAAAGAGCAAATGTCTATCCCAACAGAATGTAGCCTCCCTGTGATCACAGATGCACAGGTGAGAGCTGCCCTCTCCTAAGCAAAAAACACAGCATCAATGGGACCAGACGGTCTCCCGGGCTGCGTCTTACATGAGCTCCAAGAAGAACTAAACCCTCGCATAAAGACACTGTTCAATTTCAGCCTTACTACAGGATATGTACCCAAGGAATGGCGTACAGCAACAGTGGTCCCGCTCCACAAAGGTGGTGCCACAACAGACCCCGGAAACTATTGCCCTATAAGCCTGACTAGCGTGGTGTGCAAGGCTATGGAGCGTATCATGGAAATCATAAACAAAGACATTGGGAACCTCCAGACACTGGACCCTACCCAATTCGGCGTTGTTAAGGGCAGATCTTGCCTCTTGAACCTGGTCAGCTTTTTTGAAACTGTTACCAAAGTCATAGATGAAGGGAAGGTAGTCCACACAGCCTACCTGGACCTCACAAAAGCCTTCAACACAATACCCCACTCGGGCATCATAAATAAGCTCACCAGCTTAAATATCAACCCCTATGTCACAAGATGGGTTGCAAACTGGCTCAGGGATAGAACCCACATGGTCAGAATTGTAGGTGCCATGTTAGACTCTAAACCAGTTACAAGTGGCGTCCCACAAGGCTCAGTCCTGGGACCTCTCTTGTTTGGTATATATTTCTCTGAGGTACAGGCTAACACGGGTGGACTATGGCTGACAAAGTTCGCAGATGACTGCAAACTGTGTGCCATAATCGACTCTCCGCCTGACATGAGCATCCTCCAAAAGGGTCTCACAGAGACGGATAACTGGTGCCAGAGCCATGGCCTAAAGCTAAATGCCAAAAAGTGTATTGTCATCCCCTTTGGGAAAAACAAAGTGCCCACAAATTACCACATAGGTGGTAATCCATTAAGTACGGAAGAAGTAATTATGGACTTGGGGACCCAAGTAGATAGTAATCTCTCATTTGACAATAACGTTGCCAAAGTAGTTAGAAAGACCTTCTATATAGCCCACCTTATCACAAAACGGTTCAAATCTAGATTAAGAGAGGTCATTGTGCCCCTCTACTCATCACTTATCAGGCCCATAATTGAATACAATGCCCCATTTGGGATGTACCTTACCCGACACCTGCAGCAACTGGAAAGACCCCAAAAGTACCTCATCAAGAGGATCAAGGGACTCAAACAGATGCCCTATGCGGTTCGGCTAAAGAAACTCCAGCTCTACTCAGTTGCGTGCCGCCTACTCAGAGGCGATCTGTGTCTGACATATAAAGCCATGTCCAGCCCAGAATTAATGGACATGCTCCACCTCAAGAAATCCAAATCCCTTAGAGCTACATGTTCCAGGAACTTGAACCTCAGCACAGAAATAAATAGGACATGCTGGCGGGACAGATTCATATCCCAGAGGCTCCCCTCACTCTGGAACAAAATCCCAATCCATGTTAGGCAGAGCCCCTCACTGACCCTATTCAAGAGAAATCTTGACGAGTGGATGGGAGATCATAAGTTTACCCCTGGGATCTCTTCTGTGTCCTTGCTAGACAGAGGTACAGTAAACTAACCTTAATGGGGCTACCTTCTGTGACCTACTATACAGAGGCACAGTCAATTAATCTAAAAGGGTGGCGAAAGCCAAACGCACTCTGGCTAGGCTTATAAGTGCCTTAGGGCAGATAGCCTAGTATCAACCTATGAACCTATGACACAAACAATTTGGTGTGCATTTAGCGTAGGCATTAATGAATCTGGCCCGCTTCAAAGAGACTAGTAAAAATGCAATCTAAAAATATCATGCCATGGGAGACTGAAATTCAGCAAATTATAAATAAAACCCTAACCATTTTTAAAGGTTTCATTCAAACATAGCTACAAGCGTTACAGTCTTAAGCAAAATAATGCATTGCATTGTTATATGTCCTCCAATGTACCGATAAGCAAATGAGTGAAATTTTCATGATTTCTTGGATTTATTTGGCTAATAAAGAAAAATCAATGTGCATTATAAATTTAAAAACCCATTAACAGCTAATTCAGGCACAAGAAAATGTAATATTTGTTTCTTAGTTGAGTGAAATTATAAACATGGCAAAGCACTGCATTTCTTTAGTTTAAGATGCCTTTTATTATCACATCCTAGTGCAAGGGCTCTGACACATGTTCCTCATGCCTCAGTTTATACATATAGCTATATACAGCCCAAAACATGTATTGCCCTATGACAGTACATAGCTCTGCTTTTCTTTGGTACAGAAGCTGTGACATTTGATTTGGGACAGAACCCCCAAGCCTTTGCTTTTATCTTTTGAACTTCGACTAAAATCTCCAAACATTTCATAATAGATGTGTCGCCAAACCCCCATGCCTCATCCCAAAGAATACACCAGCAGAAACAGTGCAACCAGATTTGTTTGCAAATGACTGATGACATAAAAGTACCACTACTCAATTCAGGCATGAACCACTAACAAATATTATCAAAACATATAAGAATCACATATGGATAGCGTGGCAACATGCCCACCTCCATATATTCTTGTCAAACAAGGAACCAGCACCAATATTAGCAAACTCCAAACAAAGGCAACATGGCAAAATGCTTACCTCAATGTCATAGCCAAAACAGAAGAACATACCATTCACTAAATAGCAACTTCTCCATAAGTAGAACAAGCCATATGTTACACTTTATAAACCACCTAGAAAGAAAGGAGGGACTGAAGGACTGCCCTTTTATTCAGAAGGGAAGAACCCCTTCTATTCCTGCCACATTATAAATAATCAGCTCTGTACCAGGAGCGGGAGGGAAACAAACACCAAACTCAGTGTCATAAAGTCTGAACTTGCATTATGCTACTAACACACATATATATATATATATATATATATATATATATATATATATATATATATATATCTATGTATGTATATAGCCCTCCCCCATCACTTCCTGATATTACTTCCTCCCCTAGGACCTATCACCTACCTGATCCCCTAATTATATGTTTACTCCCTCCCTCTTTCTTTCTAGCTGCCATAGATACAGCCAGCTCTGGCCTTCTCCTGGCAGGAATTCTAGGACAAGAGAGTCTGCAATCTAAATTTCATTTATCATTGCTGCATTTGTCATAATAAAATATAATTTCCAAAAAAAGTAATATTTAAAAGAAAATTATATTTAAAAAATATAGTGTGTAGTGGAACACAGTTCTGGAATAACAGCCTGCTTAAAGTTGTTTTGTTTTGTACATGGAGAAGTTTTTCAGTGCATTAAGTTTATTAGTATGTTATAATGAATGTTTAAGTACAGCTATAATATATAAAACCTCTAAAATTAAAAGCACACAAGCTATTACAAAATTAAAACACACAGTTTGTTTAACAAATTTGTATTCTTTTCTCATTTACGCATGCTACAGATGAAAAACATATCCCAGTCAGAGTAATTGAAAACAAATGTAAAGTATATTATTTTCTTGGTAAGTTATCTGCACCTTTGGTAAGATTGTCATAAAATTCTAGGAATTCCAGAGTAACAGGATTCTGACATCAAAATGCACAAATCATAAAATTAAACCACAGAAAGATAACATTTCCCAGGAATGACTGAGGTAAAATATTTAAATAGCATGTGAAAACTAACACATGCAATTTAAGAAAGAATGCCAAAATATATTACAGTATATTTTTATTATAACGCCCTTGTTTTTGTGTAACTGCTACGACTTGTATAATTGTCTCATGCCATTATGCAAGTCGCATAAGGGTCTAGGAAATGGAAAGGAATTCTAGTGCCATATGCTCCTTTACAACAGACTAGCCCATTTAATCATTTATAGGTGATTACATTACGTAAAGTAATTTATGTAATAGATTCTGGAAAATTATATACAAATTAGCATTATTATCTTTGTGGGTTCTTTCCTTGCCAGTTATAAGCAAAGCACTGCCTGTTTCAGACTGCTCTGGTAGATCTGAGGAAACAGAAATACTCCTACTGCTTCCATCTTCTCTCTTGTATGAGTGTAGCTGTTTTCAGAGGAAAAAAACAACTTGTAAAATGGCTAGAACTTATAACTGGCAATGTTAAGTTTCACTGACATGTTTTAATTCAAATGTATTTGCTAATTGTGTTTTTCTTCTCTGTTAACCCATGCTTTGCTCTTTTATTCTCTTCAATCACAGCCTGTGCTGCAAGTTAATCTCCATTTTGACTGTAGTGGTTCATGATGAACCGTGGCTTTAGAAGGACATTAGTACTTCTATTCTGATAAGGCAGTGCCTGATGACAGGACAGGGAATATCATGAATATATTATACAGCTGCAGCTTCAGATCCACTTCATTAGCTGTTCAGCCTGTGTCACTTGGTAATAAAACTAATTGTCCTTTTTCTCTCCCTAGCCCAGTAGAAAGGCAGAAGCACTGCTGTTTGATTGCTATGACCTGCTGCTTTGTTGTGGGGGTATCATCAACAGCTTTGGAACAGCAGGTCATATGACTGCTCCCGAGAGGAGGACCGGTTGAAAACTGCTGCCTTTGCATAATGTTCATATAATCAGAGATCAGGTTCACCAGAGAATGTGTAA
>NC_056739.1:1664289327-1664374327 GCF_019279795.1 Protopterus annectens
TCTCTGTTGCTTCCACCCACAGCTCTGATGTACTCCGTAAGCATACGCATGCATAGTACATCAGAACTGTCGCAGAATACCAGACAGCCACAGAAGGGCAGCAAGGAGGCATTATACAATGCCATTATTTAAGAAAAGTATTTTTCTTAAATAATGTCATTGGATAATAGCAATAACCCACTTCTGGGCGTGGGTAATGCTGGATTTACCCACGGTTGTCTTTGTTTGGCCACTTGGGCTTCATCCTAGTGACCAAACCACAGCAACCGTGGGTAAATCCAGCATTACCCACACCCAGGCGTGGGTTACTGCTATATTAATGGACGATAGCCATTTAGCCACAAATGGCTAATGGATATCAGTATTCATGCTCCTTATTTTAAGCCTCTATAAAATATTTAAATAATGTATAATATCCATAACAGAGGGCAGTCCCCTCTGCTGCTTCTTTCTATAGCCATTACAGGCAGGGCTTTGAATCATGTCATACAAGGTGTATCTTATAAGGGAGATAGTCTTTGTCCTGTGCTTTATCGTATTTTTTTTCTAACTTTTTATTTAGTAGTAAGACAATAGAAGTGAAAGAAACAGGTCAAAATACAGAATATAAACACTTACTAAAGCAGGTCTAATACACTTCAGTTAGGACATAATATCTAAGACATTATACCAAGAATATTCTGTATATATTTCATTGACAAAGTAAGAACAGGGACACTTCTACAGGCTAATCTATTACTATTCTCATCCACATTATTAGGACAAAGCATTAGCAGAACGAATACATATCATTTAATTAATTGTAGAAGGAATAAATAATAATGCTTACAAGCAACCCAATATAGAATAAAGTCTCCAGCATCAATCAAACGATGATTAAATGGCAGAGATGAATGATGAGATATCCAAAGATGACTCATTCTTGATAAAATCAAATATATTTTATTTAGGCACACAAAATGGGTAAGTGCTTTCGCCAAGAGGCTTCCTCAGACCATTAGCAAACAAATAATCAAGCCTTTAACTGCCTTATATATACAACAGGTTAATTGAATAATTATAATCATTGACATCACCAGAAATTTAAAGTCAAAGACCAGGTAATATAAACATACAGTGAAACATATATCGATATAACATTTCCCTTGTGTAACAGCTTAATACTATATCAAGTATTCAAAAACACATATCCTAGTAAAAGCATGCATATATGTGTATATAAAACATTAGTAAAACCTACCTATAAATACATTAAAAAATGTGCTTCAGACACTAATCATATCTAAAAACAAACAGTTATACAAAAATTATTTAACAGTTAATCTCCTGTTATTTAAAACAGGCTTTAAAGGAATTTTGTCATTCAGACCTGGACTAACGTGCCTTAAATCTGATAATCCATTTTATCTCTGTTCTTTCTGTATACTTTCTGATACCCCCCCCCAAAACTGGGGTTATTCACCTGAAGAATCATAAATTTGAAAGTATGCATAATATCTGTTTCTAGAGCATATTTAGATAAAGCATTGTTACTGGACTGAATACATATTTGATAAAGGTGTTCTCTTATCCTGTCCCTGAACCTTCTATCAGTTTTACCTACATGGAATGCAGGGCAGCAGGTAAACAATGCAAGATAAACTACATGTTCAGTGTTGCAGTTGGCAACAACTTCAAACAAGAAACATTGTGATGTAACTGGGTGGACAAACATATTGTAATTGTAAATGTAAGAGCAAAAATTACAGTTATTACATGGAAACGTACCTTTTCTATGAGAATCATTGCTGGAGACTTCTATGATATTAGGATAACATAACGTTCTATGCAAATTCTTTTTATTTTTAAATATAAATTGTGGATTTTCACCCACAATTTCTTTAATCAGTGGGTCAACAGTTAAGACCTTCCGGTGTTTATAAATGATTTTTTCTTTGCTGTACATCATTGTATTTTTATTGCTACCACCACCAGGGAACCATGGCTGAACAACTTAATCATATCGTGGAACTACCATATAATCCAGGAAAACTTATAAAGGACACCACCTACAAAGCTCGGTTTTTGAGCTGTGTAACCAGGGACGCCAATCCATTGCTTGCGTATGAGGTAGTGGATATAGGAAATGAAAGTGTACACAATGCGGTCGACTTCAACGAATTAAGTGAAGCCTTTGCTTCACTAAAAACAGACTTCCTTAAGTTCAAACGGCTGCAGATGCAACACTATCATTTTGAAGCGTGCATTCAAAATAAAATTATACTGAGAGGGCTCTGAGTATTAAAAATGCCAACTACTGGAACTACTTACCCGAAACTGCTCTACCGTTGGCAATAATTGAATATTCAGGTGAGCTTGAACTATATGTCTCTGCTGAATGAATTATTTTTACCAGATAAAGATAGGCTTAAAGAAATTATTATAAAACAACAAACTGAACTGTTAGATAAATTTCCAACTGTGGAAGTCGAACAGTTGATGTAACGGTTACTTGACAGTGTCTTCCTGTTCAAGAAATGGCTTCTCGAACAGAAGAGGCACAAATTAAAACGAGACATTTTTGACTTTTCACATGGTCAAGTCTTTACTTGGCCTCGTAATTTTAATAATGGGCAAGGTCAAACAAGGGGGAGAAACAGACTTGTACATATATCTACACCCAGTTCTATGAATGTGAATAGCCCTGTAGTTGAAGTTAATATTACAAACAATACTTGTGCTGATAATGCTGGACCTGTTGTAACTACTGACAATAATTTTTCTGCTAGTGTAACTGATGCATCCAATACGTTAATACCAGTAGATAGTATTAATACTGGTGTTAGTGATGATTGTAGAAGGCCCAGTAGGGCCAGTAATATCAGAGACTTAGAAATAGTTAATGTACATCTTAGTAGTAATTCAACTACATCAGTTAATCATGAACCAGTAGTTAGGAGAAAGGTATCTCCTCCCACTAGTAGCTCAGGTTTGATACATCCTCCCCCTTTCCCAATTACTGACATCTCCAGAAGGGGAAGGAGTCGATCCGTGAGCAGGGGGAGACAGAAAAGGAAAGCATCTGGTGGAGAACAGAAAGGACCCACCTTGAAGAAAATGTGGGAGAAACTAACACCAACATAGTATGGAATATTTCCCATCGACCCTTAGACAAAGATGAAACTGAATTGTTGAATAAGGGTCTATCATTCATACCCACCACTAATAGTGATCTGACAGACACTATTTTAGATACCAGATTATATGTTTGTAATGTACAATTGAAGTTATTGTTTAAAAATGAAAATACCAATGTTCAAGTTCCACGTTTTTCAAAACCAAATACATTCATTCCTAACTACCACCCCTTACTAGATGCATTTAACAAAATGGTTGAGGAAGATAATTATGTAACCATTCTTATAATAATAAGAAAGGTAATCTAACATACAGACAGAGATCAGCATTGAGAAGACTGAAAAATGATAAGAACATTATCCTCAGGCCAGCCGATAAAGGCGGGCCAGTAGTAGTGATGGGCATGGTTGGATATCATTATCTCATGTACGGAATGCTTGATGAGAGGAAGTTTTATATGCCTATTCCTTTGGGAGATGTCCAAAATCATGTTACAAGGGTTTATAACACTCTAGAGGACCTAAAGAAGAGTGAAATGATCAGTGCAGAGATGCTCAATTTTTTCTGGGTTGAGAATCCTTTAATACCTGTTATTCAAGGCCTACCCAAGATACATAAGGACCCAGTCCACCCCCCAATAAGACCGAAAGTGGCTGGTAGGGGTTGGGTCACTGAACCCATTTCGATTTGTATTGAAAAAACCTTAAGGCCTACAGTTGATAAAAATTCTTTCAACCTTAAAGATACAAAACAGTTTTTATTAGATCTCTATATTAAAATGGATACAATAGAAGATATTTTGCCTTATTTCCTAGTGACTTTAGATGTCAAGTCATTGTTCACAGTTATTCCTAACCAAGAAGGCACAGAAAGTATTCATAAGTACCTCACACAGTATACTGAATTCACACTTACCAAAGTAGATTTGTTGTGTTCGTTACTTAAAATAGTGTTGGAAAATAATATTTTTGTATTTAATAATGATATGTTCATACAAAAAGATGGCGTAGCTATGGGCACGTCTTGTGCCAATAGCTACGCCAACTTGGTGATGGCTATCTGGGAAAAGGAACATTTATTCCCCCTACACAGTTTTCAGAAATTTGTGATTTTCTACAAACATTTCATAGATGACCTTTTTCTTTTGTGGACAGGCAGTAAAAGTGGATTATATACTTTTCTTGATGAAATTAATTCACTCACAAATTATTTAAAATTCACCATGGATGAATCTAACTATAGGACAAATTTCTTGGATGTATATATAGAGAGACTCATTAATGGTAAACTTAATACTGGTGTCTATAAGAAACCTTGTAATAGGAATACTTTATTACATAAAAGGAGTATGCATCCAAAATTTGTCTTTAATAACATTATTAAAGGACAAGCCATTAGAGCCTCCAGGCTCAACCCAACCCAAGAAGGGTATGAGAATGAATTAATAGACCTTAAAGGGAGATTGTTAGCTAGAGCATATAATATACATGAAATATCTGGCTGTTATCGAAGCATTGAACAATACAATACAGGAGTGATACAGCCTGTCCATATTTTTCTGATTATGGCAGAAATATGTACTCTAGTTGTTATAACTCTGGAAGAGCAAATAATAATGTGAAAGTTATACAGAAATTTCCTTTATTTTACACACATGATTTTAATGATTAATGATGTTAAAGAAATCATTTATAAACACTGGAAGGTCTTAACTGTTGACCCACTGATTAAAGAAATTGTGGGTAAAAATCCACAATTTACATTTAAAAATAAAAAGAATTTGCATAGAACTTTATGTTATCCTAATATGATGGAAGTCTCCAGCAATGATTCTCATAGAAAAGGTACGTTTCCATGTAATAACTGTAATTTTTGCTCTTACATTTACAATTACAATATGTTTGTCCACCCAGTTACATCACAATGTTTCTTGTTTGAAGTTGTTGCCAACTGCAACACTGAACATGTAGTTTATCTTGCATTGTGTACCTGTTGTCCTGCATTCTATGTAGGTAAAACTGATAGAAGGTTCAGGGACAGGATAAGAGAACACCTTTATCAAATATGTATTCAGTCCAGTATCAATGCTTTATCTAAATATGCTCTAGAAACAGATATTATGCATACTTTCAAATTTATGATTCTTCAGGTGAATAACCCCAGTTTTGGGGGGGGGGGGTATCAGAAAGTATACAGAAAGAACAGAGATAAAATGGATTATCAGATTTAAGGCAGATGTTAGTCCAGGTCTGAAAGACAAAATTCCTTTAAAGCCTGTTTTAAATAACAGGAGATTAACTGTTAAATCATTTTTATATAACTGTTTGTTTTTAGATATGATTAGTGTCTGAAGCACATTTTTTTATGTATTTATAGGTAGGTTTTACTAATGTTTTATACACACATATATGCATGCTTTTACTAGGATATGTGTTTTTGAATACTTGATATAGTATTAAGCTGTTACACAAGGGAAATATTATATCTATATATGTTTCACTGTATGTTTAAATTACCTGGTCTTTGACTTTCTTTGACTTTAAATTTCTGGTGATGTCAATGATTATAATTATTCAGTTAACCTATTGTATATATAAGGCAGTTAAAGGCTTGATTATTTGTTTGCTAATGGTCTGAGGAAGCGTCTTGGCGAAAGCACTTACCTATTTTGTGTGCCTAAATAAAATATATTTGGTTTTGTCAAGAACGAGTCATCTTTGGATATCTCATCATTCATCTTTGCCATTTAATCATTGTTTGATTGATGCTGGAGACTTTATTCTGTATTGGGTTGCTCCTAAGCATTATTATTTATTCCTTCTACAATTTTGTTTGTGACTGGCTTGGGAGCATTTACCCCTTGGTGGCTTATTTGCTGTACATCATCTTTTATTTAATGTTCAGCTCTTACAGGTTCAAAGGTATGTACTAGCTTGTTGATCTGTGAGGATCTTAATAACCCTAGCATTACATTCCCATGGAAGATTTTTGCCCTTAGACTTTGCATAGAAATAACCCAAAAATGGGTAGAACTAGAATATGTTGGGGCATTTATTTGTGTTGAATTTCTGGTCATTAATCCATTTGTCCAAATTATGTTTGAAAAGAGAAGGAAAAATATTTGGCTTTATGTGGAGTGGTAGACTGTTCCATAGAACTGTACTCTCTGTGATACAAGCCTATCCCTCCGACATGTTCTATTTAATATGAAAATGGATCGCGATCCCTTGAGCGAATATTTATAATACCATTGTACTTGTGAATGTGTAATAGTTCTGACATAATATGTTCTGTTGGAACTCTATAAACAAGGCAGAAGTTAACTCTCAGTTGCTTTTGTGATACAGAGAAGATGTATAAGGCTTTGAGATGGTCTGCATAGCTTTGGCGATATTAGGCCCTTAATTATTTTAGAGAGAAAGCATTATGGTCTTTCCAGTTATGACAGCTACTTGCATAGGCACATAGTAAAAGGGGAATTATACTCAAAATGAGTGCAGAGTAAGGAACAATCACATCCATAAATCTGGATGCAGTACATCTTGATATAAGCTGTGTGAAGAAGAGAAACTTCCTGATAACAGTGGATATGTGCTAATCAAATGACATTTCGTTGTCAACATAAGTCCCCAGATCCCTAACTAAAGGTTCAATTTTCAAAGGAGTTTTTCAGTGTGATAGTTCCGAGGGAAGTCATGCTTACTGGACAATATGCTCACATTCCTCTTGGCATTTAGCTTTATTCCATGGTTGTGATCAAACTATTTGATTAGCACAGGCTCTCTGGGAAGATCTCGGTGTCCTTTGAGGAATTTATGGTGGCACCAAGTTTAAAGTCAGCCACAAACCTTTAACATTAGCTTTGACCTCTGAGAAGTAAATGCCAAAAAGGAGTGGCCTAATTACCGAACCCAGAGGTACACCTTTAGTGATAGGTCTTTTGGAGGAGGTAGGGACAGCCACCCGTACATTCTTTGTTCTTTCTTCTGAGCCAAGATGTTATGCTAATTACACAGGGAATGACATTTAGCTGGTAGAGTTTATCTAACATACCAAGAGTGGGATGGTTTTCAACAATTTTGCAATGTCTGGATATGTGCAGTGCATTGCTTTGCCCTCATCCATGGCTTCATAATTTCTTCAAAGAAGTCAAACTGGTTATGTTGACAAGACCTGCCTTCGATAAAGCTGAACTAAGGAGGTTCATCCCAGAGTCACACTGTAATCTGCTGAATGAGAAATGAAACAATTATGTTTTGGGCTGTCAGTGATGAAGCTCAAGAACCGTTCCAAATAACTTAAAAAGGTTTATGTGAACTAACATGCTCAGATAATCTTTAAGTCTGCAGTCTTGGTAACTGCAAAAATATAATTCTAATACATTAAAAAGTACATGAATTAACAACAGCTTCAGTAGAGAACTCTCACATATATTTTGTTACATTCAGCGTCTAAAGTGTGACTAGATATTTGATGAGCATCATAACTGGAGAATAAGAACATTATGATTTAGTCCATTTCTTCCAGTTTCCTTGTCAAAGTAGATATATTAGACTATTATACATCAAAAGAATAGTCATCAGTACAATTCTGTAGTCACTGTCTCCATCTATGAAAGATGCAGATACATTGTACCTGCTTGTAAGTCTCATATTCCATGCGCAGGACCTATTGGGGTCAGTATAGCAGCTGATGCCATTTGTTAAGATTGTGCTATTACTTACACCAAGCAAGTGAGTGATCTTTAATGTGAATGTCACATTTGATGTTTTACTAGTATTTCATCATGGTAAGAACAAATCAGCTCAATAACTTAGAATTTTTTTTATAAGTGTAGACTGTGTGAGTTCAGGATTATATATAAACAAAAATGTTTAAACTACATCATTAACAATTTAATTTTAGAACATCTACATTAAAGAAGTGAGAACTCATTACATATAAATGAAATTATGACATGAAAATCACTCACAGGTCTGGAAAAGAGAAAATAAATAAAATTCACATGTTTTAATTAAAATATATTTTGAAATTAGGGAAAAGGCAATGAAATTGCTTATTCTGATATACAAGAGTAACTACCATGATGAACTGCAGTGGATGACCTCATGTGTTCTGTTACACATATCTGGTAACCTTACAGATGTGTCACTCATTGTTATGTGTGGCACCGAGCACAGCAATTGTTCAACTGGTGAAAAACATCAAGATTCTGAGAGGTACTGTGGATATAGTTCAGAAAGATACTGAACTGGGAGTGGGTGGGCAAGACACTCAACTACTCATGAAAATGTATTCCAAAATGAAGTGTGTGTGTGTGTGTGTGTGTGTGTGTGTGTGTGTGTGTGTGTGTGTGTGTGTGTGTGTATATATATATATATATATATATATATATATATATATTACATATATATATATATATATATATATATATATATATATATATATATAGATAGATAGATAGATATATGCATGCATACACATACATATATCTGCAGCTAATATATATATATATATATATATATATATATATATATATATATATATATATATATATATATATATATATATATATATATATATATATATATATATATATATATATATATATATATATATATATATATATATATAAATATATATATACATATATATATATATATATATACACATACACACACACACACACACACACACACACACACACACACACACACACACACACATATTATGCACAAAGTGACATTTTCTTTTACAGATTATGTGCAGTCTTAATGATAAAAAATATTGGTGGACAATATAACCAGGAAGAGTTTTGCTATGTGACAAATCTAATTGGTGTAATCAAAAGATGATAAAGCACTAAATGGCCATCAAATTGGTTTACAAAATGTAACCTGTCAAAAAGATTATTGAGGAAGAGGGTACTATTGCATAGGCAGTGGTTAAAAGACTTGTTATGAATAACCACAATGTTTGTAAGAAGGATAGCAAGTGCTATGAATAGCCACAGTGTTTGTGTGAAGGATACCAAGCACTATGAATAACCACAGTTTTTTTAAGGAGGCTACCAAGAGCTATGAATAACCACAGTGTTTGTCAGAAGGATACCAAGTGCTATGAATAACCATGGTGTTTGTATGAAGGATAACAAGCGCTATGAATAATCATAGTGTTTGCAAGAAGGATACCAAGCACTATGAATAACCACATAGTTTGTATGAAGGATTCCAAGTGCTAAGAATAACCACAGTATTTGTATGATGGATACTAAATGCTATGAATAACCACAGTGTTTGTATGAAGGATACCAAGTGATATGAATAAGAATAATGTTTGTAAGAAGGATTCCAAGTGCTATGAATAACCACAGTGTTTGTATGAAGGATACCAAGAATTATGAATAACCACAGTGTTTGTATAAAGGATACAAACACAAACTGCTATGAATAACAACAGTGTTTGTATGAAGGATACGAAGCACTATGAATAACCACATAGTTTGTATGAAGGATACCAAGCGCTATGAATAACCACAGTGTTTGTGTGAAGGATATCAAGTGCTATGAATAACCACAGTGTTTGTGTGAAGGATACCAAGCACTATGAATAACCACAGTTTTTTTAAGGAGGCTAACAAGAGCTATGAATAACCACAGTGTTTTTAAGGAGGCTACCAAGAGCTATGAATAACCACAGTGTTTGTCAGAAGGATACCAAGTGCTATGAATAACCATGGTGTTTGTATGAAGGATAACAAGCGCTATGAATAATCATAGTGTTTGCAAGAAGGATACCAAGCACTATGAATAACCACATAGTTTGTATGAAGGATTCCAAGTGCTAAGAATAACCACAGTATTTGTATGATGGATACTAAATGCTATGAATAACCACAGTGTTTGTATGAAGGATACCAAGTGATATGAATAAGAATAATGTTTGTAAGAAGGATTCCAAGTGCTATGAATAACCACAGTGTTTGTATGAAGGATACCAAGAATTATGAATAACCACAGTGTTTGTATAAAGGATACAAACACAAACTGCTATGAATAACAACAGTGTTTGTATGAAGGATACGAAGCGCTATGAATAACCACATAGTTTGTATGAAGGATACCAAGCGCTATGAATAACCACAGTGTTTGTGTGAAGGATAACAAGTGCTATGAATAACCACAGTGTTTGTATGAAGGATACAAAGCGCTATGAATAACCACATAGTTTGTATGAAGGATACCAAGCGCTATGAATAACCACAGTGTTTGTGTGAAGGATAACAAGCGCTATGAATAAGCACAGTGTTCGTATGAAGGATACGAAGTGCTATGAATAACCACATAGTTTGTATGAAGGATACCAAGCGCTATGAATAACCACAGTGTTTGTGTGAAGGATATCAAGTGCTATGAATAACCACAGTGTTTGTAAGATGGATACCAGGTGCTATGAATAACCACAGTGTTTGTAAGATGGATACCAGGTGCTATGAATAACTACAGTGTTTGTAAGATGGATACCAGGTGCTATGAATAACCACAGTGTTTGTAAGATGGATACCAGGTGCTATGAATAACCACAGTGTTTGTAAGATGGATACCAGGTGCTATGAATAACCACAGTGTTTGTCAGAAGGATACCAAGTGCTATGAATAACCACAGTGTTTGTGTGAAGGATATCAAGTGCTATGAATAACCACAGTGTTTATAAGATGGATACCAGGTGCTATAAATAACCACAGTGTTTGTATGAAGGATGCCAAACGCTATGAATAACCACAGTGTTTGTAAGATGGATACCAGGTGCTATAAATAACCACAGTGTTTGTATGAAGGATGCCAAACACTATGAATAACCATGGTGTTTGTATGAAGGATACTAAGTGCTATGAATAATCTCAGTGCTTGTATAAAGGATACCAAGTGCTATGAATAACCACAGTGTTTGTAAGGATACCAAGCGCTATGAATAACCATGGTATTTGTAAGAAATATACCAAGCACTGTGAATAACCACAGAGTTTGTATGAAGGATAACATGCGCTATGAATAAGCACAGTGTTTGTATGAAGGATGCCAAACGCTATGAATAACCATGGTGTTTGAATGAAGGATAACAAGCGCTATGAATAACCTCAGTGTTTGTAAGAAGGATGCCAAGCGCTATGAATAACCATAGTGTTTGCAAGAAGAATCCCAAGCACTATGAATAACCACATAGTTTGTATGAAGGATTCCAAGTGCTAAGAATAACCACAGTATTTGTATGATGGATACTAAATGCTATGAATAACCACAGTGTTTGTATGAAGGATACCAAGTGATATGAATAAGAACAATGTTTGTAAGAAGGATTCCAAGTGCTATGAATAACCACAGTGTTTGTATGAAGGATACCAAGAATTATGAATAACCACAGTGTTTGTATAAAGGATACAAACACAAACTGCTATGAATAACCACAGTGTTTGTATGAAGGATACGAAGCGCTATGAATAACCACATAGTTTGTATGAAGGATACTAAGCGCTATGAATAACCACAGTGTTTGTGTGAAGGATATCAAGTGCTATGAATAACCACAGTGTTTGTAAGATGGATACCAGGTGCTATGAATAACCACAGTGTTTGTAAGATGGATACCAGGTGCTATGAATAACCACTGTGTTTGTAAGATGGATACCAGGTGCTATGAATACCACAGTGTTTGTAAGATGGATACCAGGTGCTATGAATAACCACAGTGTTTGTCAGAAGGATACCAAGTGCTATGAATAACCACATAGTTTGTATGAAGGATTCCAAGTGCTAAGAATAACCACAGTATTTGTATGATGGATACTAAATGCTATGAATAACCACAGTGTTTGTATGAAGGATACCAAGTGATATGAATAAGAATAATGTTTGTAAGAAGGATTCCAAGTGCTATGAATAACCACAGTGTTTGTATGAAGGATACCAAGAATTATGAATAACCACAGTGTTTGTATAAATGATACAAACATAAACTGCTATGAATAACCACAGTGTTTGTATGAAGGATACGAAGCACTATGAATAACCACATAGTTTGTATGAAGGATACCAAGCGCTATGAATAACCACAGTGTTTGTGTGAAGGATATCAAGTGCTATGAATAACCACAGTGTTTGTAAGATGGACACCAGGTGCTATGAATAACCACAGTGTTTGTAAGATGGATACCAGGTGCTATAAATAACCACAGTGTTTGTATGAAGGATGCCAAACACTATGAATAACCATGGTGTTTGTATGAAGGATACTAAGTGCTATGAATAATCTCAGTGCTTGTATAAAGGATACCAAGTGCTATGAATAACCACAGTGTTTGTAAGGATACCAAGCGCTATGAATAACCATGGTATTTGTAAGAAATATACCAAGCACTGTGAATAACCACAGAGTTTGTATGAAGGATAACATGCGCTATGAATAAGCACAGTGTTTGTATGAAGGATATCAAGTGCTATGAATAACCACAGTGTTTGTGTGAAGGATAACAAGCGCTATGAATAACCACAGTGTTCATATGAAGGATACCAAGAGCTATGAATAACCACAGTGTTTGTATGAAGGATAACAAGCGCTATGAATAACCTCAGTGTTTGTAAGAAGGATGCCAAGCGCTATGAATAACCATAGTGTTTGCAAGAAGAATCCCAAGCACTATGAATAACCACATAGTTTGTATGAAGGATTCCAAGTGCTAAGAATAACCACAGTATTTGTATGATGGATACTAAATGCTATGAATAACCACAGTGTTTGTATGAAGGATACCAAGTGATATGAATAAGAATAATGTTTGTAAGAAGGATTCCAAGTGCTATGAATAACCACAGTGTTTGTATGAAGGATACCAAGAATTATGAATAACCACAGTGTTTGTATAAAGGATACAAACACAAACTGCTATGAATAACCACAGTGTTTGTATGAAGGATACGAAGCGCTATGAATAACCACATAGTTTGTATGAAGGATACTAAGCGCTATGAATAACCACAGTGTTTGTGTGAAGGATATCAAGTGCTATGAATAACCACAGTGTTTGTAAGATGGATACCAGGTGCTATGAATAACCACAGTGTTTGTAAGATGGATACCAGGTGCTATGAATAACCACAGTGTTTGTAAGATGGATACCAGGTGCTATGAATACCACAGTGTTTGTAAGATGGATACCAGGTGCTATGAATAACCACAGTGTTTGTCAGAAGGATACCAAGTGCTATGAATAACCACATAGTTTGTATGAAGGATTCCAAGTGCTAAGAATAACCACAGTATTTGTATGATGGATACTAAATGCTATGAATAACCACAGTGTTTGTATGAAGGATACCAAGTGATATGAATAAGAATAATGTTTGTAAGAAGGATTCCAAGTGCTATGAATAACCACAGTGTTTGTATGAAGGCTACCAAGAATTATGAATAACCACAGTGTTTGTATAAAGGATACAAACACAAACTGCTATGAATAACCACAGTGTTTGTATGAAGGATACGAAGCACTATGAATAACCACATAGTTTGTATGAAGGATACCAAGCGCTATGAATAACCACAGTGTTTGTGTGAAGGATATCAAGTGCTATGAATAACCACAGTGTTTGTAAGATGGACACCAGGTGCTATGAATAACCACAGTGTTTGTAAGATGGATACCAGGTGCTATAAATAACCACAGTGTTTGTATGAAGGATGCCAAACACTATGAATAACCATGGTGTTTGTATGAAGGATACTAAGTGCTATGAATAATCTCAGTGCTTGTATAAAGGATACCAAGTGCTATGAATAACCACAGTGTTTGTAAGGATACCAAGCGCTATGAATAACCATGGTATTTGTAAGAAATATACCAAGCACTGTGAATAACCACAGAGTTTGTATGAAGGATAACATGCGCTATGAATAAGCACAGTGTTTGTATGAAGGATATCAAGTGCTATGAATAACCACAGTGTTTGTGTGAAGGATAACAAGCGCTATGAATAACCACAGTGTTCATATGAAGGATACCAAGAGCTATGAATAACCACAGTGTTTGTATGAAGGATAACAAGCGCTATGAATAACCTCAGTGTTTGTAAGAAGGATGCCAAGCTATGAATAACCATAGTGTTTGCAAGAAGAATCCCAAGCACTATGAATAACCACATAGTTTGTATGAAGGATTCCAAGTGCTAAGAATAACCACAGTATTTGTATGATGGATACTAAATGCTATGAATAACCACAGTGTTTGTATGAAGGATACCAAGTGATATGAATAAGAATAATGTTTGTAAGAAGGATTCCAAGTGCTATGAATAACCACAGTGTTTGTATGAAGGATACCAAGAATTATGAATAACCACAGTGTTTGTATAAAGGATACAAACACAAACTGCTATGAATAACCACAGTGTTTGTATGAAGGATACGAAGCGCTATGAATAACCACATAGTTTGTATGAAGGATACCAAGCACTATGAATAACCACAGTGTTTGTGTGAAGGATATCAAGTGCTATGAATAACCACAGTGTTTGTAAGATGGATACCAGGTGCTATGAATAACCACAGTGTTTGTAAGATGGATACCAGGTGCTATGAATAACCATAGTGTTTGTAAGATGGATACCAGGTGCTATGAATACCACAGTGTTTGTAAGATGGATACCAGGTGCTATGAATAACCACAGTGTTTGTAAGATGGATACCAGGTGCTATGAATAACCACAGTGTTTGTCAGAAGGATACCAAGTGCTATGAATAACCACATAGTTTGTATGAAGGATTCCATGTGCAAAGAATAACCACAGTATTTGTATGATGGATACTAAATGCTATGAATAACCACAGTGTTTGTATGAAGGATACCAAGTGATATGAATAAGAATAATGTTTGTAAGAAGGATTCCAAGTGCTATGAATAACCACAGTGTTTGTATGAAGGATACCAAGAATTATGAATAACCACAGTGTTTGTATAAAGGATACAAACACAAACTGCTATGAATAACCACAGTGTTTGTATGAAGGATACGAAGCACTATGAATAACCACATAGTTTGTATGAAGGATACCAAGCGCTATGAATAACCACAGTGTTTGTGTGAAGGATATCAAGTGCTATGAATAACCACAGTGTTTGTAAGATGGACACCAGGTGCTATGAATAACCACAGTGTTTGTAAGATGGATACCAGGTGCTATAAATAACCACAGTGTTTGTATGAAGGATGCCAAACGCTATGAATAACCACAGTGTTTGTAAGATGGATACCAGGTGCTATAAATAACCACAGTGTTTGTATGAAGAATGCCAAACACTATGAATAACCATGGTGTTTGTATGAAGGATACTAAGTGCTATGAATAATCTCAGTGCTTGTATAAAGGATACCAAGTGCTATGAATAACCACAGTGTTTGTAAGGATACCAAGCGCTATGAATAACCATGGTATTTGTAAGAAATATACCAAGCACTGTGAATAACCACAGAGTTTGTATGAAGGATAACATGCGCTATGAATAAGCACAGTGTTTGTATGAAGGATATCAAGTGCTATGAATAACCACAGTGTTTGTGTGAAGGATAACAAGCGCTATGAATAACCACAGTGTTCATATGAAGGATACCAAGAGCTATGAATAACCACAGTGTTTGTATGAAGGATAACAAGCGCTATGAATAAGCACAGTGTTTGTATGAAGGATACCAAGCACTATGAATAACCACAGTGTTTGTATGAAGGATGCCAAAAATATACCAAGCACTGTGAATAACCACAGAGTTATGAATAAGCACAGTGTTTGTATGAAGGATACCAAGCACTATGAATAACCACAGTGTTTGTAAGAAATATACCAAGCACTATGAATAACCACATTGTTTCTATGAAGGATACCAAGTGCTACCACCTGCAATGCTTTTTACTGAGGAGAGGTTCTGTATGACACAGTAGGGGACATGATCAGGATTAGAGAATGACCATTTTACAGCAGGTACAAATGAATATAAAGAAAGTGCAAACAGGTCGAATCATCTTACTTCCCTTAAGGTTTCATTTGCGTAGGCCACACGGCAGAATTCACATAGCTACAAAGGCACATTTCTGACCCCTAACATCATGCAAACATGTTAGAGTTTCACTCCATGACTTAGCAGTGCAGGCACTGTTTACACCTCTGAATGAACCTTATCCATTGCCTACAGACCTGGTGGAAGGATCAAGTATCTTCTTAACATAGGTCTACAAACGACTCAACAAAGTTGTGCTATGGTTGTCTGAATGGGAAAGACACAGCTGATCTGTACTTGGAAAACTCCACCTTGAGCAAGGATTTAATGATTTAACTGTTCTGTCAATATTTAAGACAGACAGACCATAAAAATTAGTTCATCATAAATGTACAGAAGAAATAAACTGCATTTTATTGTAAGACAGGACATCATTTACAGACTCATATGTAATACCTATTTCACTGAAAACATTCCATATTCTAGTGTGTTGGTGATTTGATTATATTTGCTAGGTATGCATGAATTATTTTGCCTTTTTGATATAATCTGCTGATTTATATCAGTGGCTAGTAAAGGTTGAGTGCATCAAGTAGACACTGTTTTATTCACAAACATAAATATATAAAAAATAGGTCTTGATTCCTGTTGCATACTCTAACACACATCCAATTTCTTACATACTCATTTACATACATAGATCTGAAAAAGTAGTGTTATTTCTTCAGATTATAGGACATCAAAATAATTTAACGTGGAATTATACAAGTTGCATAGTTTGTGTTTAAATTTAAATGTATACAGGCAATTACTAGCAAACTGTCTCCCTGGGACATGTTCTAGACATTCACTTCTGTCCTTGTATGACACCATGGGAAATAAAAACTTAAAACAGAAAAATTAAGATAGGGTTAGTGCTAGTATCCATGCAAGAAAATTATATTTCAGGGATTAAGGTTTGAGACTTGTAACAAACTTCATCAATATCTTGAAGTTTAATTTTTTCTGAGTAGAGATCAAATTATAGTACAGAAATGGAATTAATCTTTATAGAAATAGTCTATCAGGCAAAATGAATGTGTTCAGTGGCACAACTCTTAAAAGAAATTAACTTTGCACAGCACCATGATTTCTAAACTCATTTATTTTTTGCTCTGCAAAGATTTACCGATGCCTTAATTGTAATAATAATAGAACAATATATTTATGGGTATACAATTATAAAAATCATTGAAGTATATAGACAGAATCAACTTACTAATGGAAATGTATAGTCCTCATTTCTCACACGCATATTATTTTTTGAGCAATACTGTTGATAGTTGTTAAACCTGCGGTGGTGGTGCTGCAGTAGCGTTGTCGCCTCATAGCAAGACGTTGTCCCATTCGATTCTCAGCTAGAGTGTCTTCTGTGTGGAGGCATACGTGAATGGGGCATGCCTTCGTTGAAGGTTTGTGAGTCAGGGCTGGTAACCCGGTATGTAAAAATCCAATACCAATCATTAGTGGACCGGAGTTTCGCTGTGGCGACCCCTAACCGGGAAAAGCCAAAAGACAAACACACACACACACACACACACACACACACACACACACACACACACACACTGTTGACAGTTGTTACAGATTCTGTTGGTCCAGTTTGTGTCAAATGTTTGATAAGTATAATCTGGATGAAAGTTATATGTTATACTTTAATTACAGTTTCCTGCTTTACCATATATAGAATTGTTTAGTGCATCTCCACAATTTTTCATGAAAGTATAATGGAAAATGTTAGTATTCAGAAAGGAGGAAGCTAAAGCAAAATTGGCTGTGTCCTCTCTTCTTTGATAAAGTAGCTAGGAAAAATGGGATCTCATTCAATGACTGGTCAGAAAAAAACAAGTCTCTAATGCTCATCAGGTACAAACAGGGATAAAAAAGGAAGGAAGCTCACTTGCAGTGTCATAAATCCAACAATTCACTTATTCAGCATCCAAAAGTCTGAGTTTTTAGCTATGTCTTGGTCATGCCTGAATTATAAAAGTGATGTAACACAAATCAATCTCTTACAGCAAAATATTATATATGCTAAAAAGTAGTGAATGTGTAGGCTTGTATAAACAAGTCATGTTATCTTGGTGGTCTGAGATACAAATATGTTGAAAGTTCATAATGGAGCTTGCAACCTATTAGGAGTATAAGTTAGGGCTATTCTACAAGTCATCACTATATTTTGGACACGTCTTTTTTGTGCAAAGATTTTACATTGTGGTGAGATTCACCACAATGTGTTGTATTGTGTGAGCTGGCGGTGTACTTTTCAGGGGGGAGGGGTCCCTCTTTTCTCCACTGTGGTGCAACTGTGGGGTCAGTATATATAATTTTTGGAGTACACTGCATTCACTACATGGGAAGCTTGCACCATGACATTTATTTTCTGTTTTTATGTTTTTCAGCTCACCATCTTCGAAATTAAATTTTCTGTAAACAGTGAGCCAAAACAATAAGATTATCGATGGCTTGTAGGTTAGACATAAGGCATATGTGGTATAAAAATGCATCAAGTACAACAAATGACATTTTTGTATATCTTGTTTTTAATTTCACCATTTTATTATGCCATATTCACTGGTCACAATCACCATATGGGTGGTTCTGAAACTGAGACAAAATGTATAAAACAAGAGACAGTAGAAGGGGATTTCTTGGTTTGTCTTCACCAATTGATTCTTGGTTTGTATTAGGGGATTGTGTCACTCTGTGATACATGTCAGCAGGCTGAAATCACTGACAAGGTGTTTGATATGTATTATGAAACAAACACTAAAAGAGTAATCAACAATGCCCAGAAATAGAATATGTCTGCATGGACAACAAGCTTGAAAAGTAATAAAATGGAAACCTTTAACTAGTTCAGAAACTGGCCAGTAATAATAACAGAGTACAACCTGAGTGTAGACTTTCTTTTGGGTAGTTTACCTTGTGTGCTACAGACAGGGTACATAAGTGATTTTTCTTTTTATATACTGCAGGCTTTGAGCATCTTAGATTGCTGTTCCTAATTAAGGAGGTGATTTCTGGGCAAGAATGGTAGCTCAGATGTGGTCAGATTGCTAGTGGTGGTGACTCATAAATACTACATAAGATTTTAGAATCATCTTTATAACAGGAATAAATAAATTCCCATGCAGGTACAACGAGCTATTTAAGAAATTACTATGATGAATATTTTGGTCGGTAAAAGGCAACTGAAGCTCATATGTAGGAATTGAAATATGCACCATATGTTAAGAAAACAAAAATACTTATATTTGTGGTCAGCTTAGGGTACAAAGACTCAGGAGATGGTGAGGATCTGATTAATTTCACACTGAAAGGTTATTCTGATCATTTACTAAGCTAGAAAGCTCAGGTGCATCAACGCCAAATATTATGTGCAAACCACAGTACCGGATAGTAAGAGCATACAGTATGCAGAATTTATTATTCAGTAAAAGGAAAAATTACCATTACATCAAAGAAGACAACTGTCAGTTGCAAGACACTATGACAAGTGTACCATCAAAAGGTGGCCATGGCCTGATTAGAACATACAGTTTTGTTGAAGAAGTATCGCTAGTAATGCTCTATTTACTTAAACCATACTGGCTGTGACTTATAGCTATTTATCAGTGTTGATTGGTCCCACAAGCAGTTATCTTACTGACAAACATCCTTATTTTACAAGACATAAAAATCCTCAGAAAAGTCAAAAGACAATTCTCCAGTGTTGCCAGCAGCAAGTTCACAGCACCAATGCATTATTTTTGCCAGATCTACCAGTGTTTGCAAGCAAGAGATTCATACACTCATGTGCATGGAGGAAGAAAGCTAGTGAAGTAAAGGGAAAGTCCTGAAAGGAGAACATAGTCAGTATCTACAATGAATAATTAAGATCAGGAAAGGTATTAACAAACATATTAAATATATCAACAAAGTCAGAATTAGACTAAATGTAAACTAGAGTTGGAGTTTTGCATGCCTTGTGTGAAATCTTCATGGTCAAAGTTTTGTAATTAATGAATGTCCAGAAAATTCAATAATTGGCACAAACAGTGAGCATGTTAAGTACTGCCATACCTATGCTATTACATATTTCAAAATGCTTTTCATGTCTCACTGTTCAACATGAACAAGAGTAAAGTTGGTCTGTGACTGACTGAACAACAACATGAGAATGCCAAGATAGATCATGTTACGACAGCTGAAACTGCACCACTGGTACCAGTCATACATGTATAACAGCCACATTTTTAGTGTTGCAGTATATCAAAAGCAAGTGGGAGCATAATAAGATCCATGGACAGCAACATCATTTTGTTGCAGCCAATGGTGTAAACCATGACGTCCCCTATTAGAAGACATATGGGTCTATATCAACACAAGCAGTGCCAAATAACACCCAATAATGTGCATGATGAGTGGATGGAAACAAAAGTACATATCGATTGTCTCACACTAATGAGCACACATGCCACAGCATGGGCTGCTCTGATAAAGTACTTTCACTTAAATTGACATTACAACAATGATACTAAACTATCCTGCATCACACAGTGGCACAGAACACATGTCCCACTGACGTTTGCATAAACAGATCTATCAAAAAAGTAGTGGGTATCTTGAAATGGTAACCATTTGAAATGTGGGTAACTGATTCAGTGTGTCACAAAAATATGGAGACTGAAGAGACAAAAAAACAGACTTACATCATCAAATCCAAGATGGGCAATTCTCAAAATATCCTCTTTTTTCCAAGATACATCATTCTCAGAGTTGAGGTATATAGGTTCAAGGGGTGTAGGGGATTAACCCATCTGCAAACAGCAGGTTTAAAAGATAAATGTTGTTTGCTATTTGCTCTTCTCTTGCACTTTTGGTCTTTTTTTTCGATGTGTTGGCCCTTGGCGTTATGAGTGCCAACCTTTTACTAGCAGCCTCTTGAAATATCACATATCCATAATCAAACCAATTACTCAAATGACCAAAATGCTGGTGTAAAAAAGGTGTAGCCATTTAATTGACTGCACAAATAGCTGTAAATAGTAAAACAATAGTTTTATGCAGGAGGCAAGACTCTTTGCATTCCCAACAACCTCTCCTACTTATATAGGGCTCATAGTAAATCAGTGAATGCTTAAAATAGCGAATGCTGTTTAATTGATCCTGTTTACTCGAAATGGTGAAACCACGAAAGCATGGAACAGAAATTTTTTTCCCAGGGGAAAAAAATCACTGGGCTGTTTTCAGGACTTTGCCATTTCATCCACTGTGGTGTGATCTAGGAGTTGGTATATTTAAGTAGAGGGGTGTGTGGGGAGGGAAGCACCCCACTTTATTTTGTGTTTGTTTTTTAACAGAGCAGCAAATTTTTTCCCTGCAAAACAAAAAATTGCTGTTACAAGTGTTCAGCATTTTGATTTTTCAACATATATGGGTCGATTATACACCATTCGCTATGTTAAGCATTCGCTGATATAATATAGACCCTATATGTGTGTGTGTAGATATATATATATATATATATATCAACTTAGGAATCTCACAACAGCTGGAAAAGGGAAAACTCCTTATCCCCACTGTCTAATGATATTGCACTAACAGTAGCACTTTATGTCTGATAAAATGTGATGCAATGAAAAAAATTCAGCAATTTATACTTTTGAGATAAACGACACTTGACAGAATATGCTGCATCTCTCAGAATAATTATGAAGAAACCCTATATAGTTATAAAAGAATTGCAGTTTGCCCTACTGAATACCAATGTTTCACTGTTACTTCACTCATATGAATCATTAGCTATGCATAACCACAGTGGTTATGCCCAGGAATATGTTTTATGCATACATAGTTGTTTGTTTTTTATTATATTATGATAATGTGTTGCAAACCTTTATTCACTAATAGCCCTATAGGTGATGGACCTTGTTCACTGTATAATAGTATCATCTTCTACGACTTGGTTCTTTCTCTTCTAGTCAGAGTTTCATGATTCTATTTTCCATTTTCACTGCACCGTATCTAGTATACAGTATATACTATAATAGTTTTGCAGCCTCTCCATTCTAATACAAATGGTTTATCTTTAAGGCAGCGTTCTGTACTCAGTACTACAGTTAATCACACAGTGAGCAATTTGTAATGTGGTAGATGCTATCCAAATGTATAATATTTACAAAGGATCATAACAAGAAAGAACAACTGCATTTGATAATGTGGGCTGGGAGTTACTGCAGGATACAATTTGACGGTTTAGTTTTCTGCAGTCCTTAACTTGTACAAGTACAGCAGTTTAAATATAGATAATGGTTGTAGTATTACTGGAGTTTTCTTCCTTATACTTGCAATACAGCATTTTACAAGATAGAAGTACTCCTTTTTAATTTTGCTGATGGTACTGAATTTAGAACTTTTAGCTCGAGCACCTAAGCAGCATTAAGTAATACAAAACTCTTGGAACAAATGGTACATCTATGCAAACGTTGCTCTTCTGTTATAATGACTATACACACATTACACTCGTGACTGTTATACTTAAACCTTCCTAACCCTCCCAAACAACTTACAAACACCCCTGTTTCTTTTTACCAAATTCGCAACTTCCATTTACCATAGTGTCTTGCACTATATACATTCATAGTCACACACCCCAACAGCACTTATCTATATTACATTGTATCATCGACATTTCTCAAATAAATCCTCACTTCATCTTGTTTTAGCTACATTTTCATACTCTAGCCTTTTTAAACCCCTGTATTCCTTACATTGCAGAGAAGATACTAGGACAGCCTAACTCTCTTCCTTCGTAGAAAATACTTCTTTCCTACCTACCCTCTATCAGCTTTTAGACTCCACTACCACTAAATATCCTTCTACTCTACAACTTCTTTTTCCTTCCTGATCACCTACTTCCCACTACCTGTTAGCTATAACACACAGCTCCCTTTTCTTAATCATGATATTACTCTCTTCTCCTGCTACTTGACCACCTTTCATCCTACCATGACTCTAGTATATCTCCAACTCTGTCCCCAAACACTTATTCATACTTATTTCTTATATTCTCCACACATCACTCCAGACCAATTTAATGATACCTCTCACCTTACTCCAAATATAATAGACTGATAACTCCATTTCAGCACAACCCAAAACAAAATTAGCTGGAAAAATACTCTCCAAAAACAAGTATCAATAATTCCCCAATATACTAAAATCCTTCTAGGAGGAGACATTCACCCTAATCCTGGCCACATCAATCACAAAGAACATCAAGACAATTATCTTCTACACACCACTCTAACCCTACAATGGTCAACCCCCAACTCCATTAATGTAACATGTAACTTTTGCTGCCATTAATGATAAAAGCATAATTAAATAATTGTAAACAAATATGTATTACTGTTCTTTATATCACTCCCAGTGACAATACAGCTATACTGAAAGATATCTTACATTGTATATCCATAACAGTTCCATATAAATTACACTATTAATTGATGGGAATATCAGTTGGTTGGACAAAAACTCTAACTCCTCTACATCTAGTGTGTACATTTTAGGTTTCACACAATTAATATCCCAACATATCATAACAAGACATCAAATTCCCATTCAGACTGTATCCTAGTATTAGACCCTAGCAAATACATCACCTCAGGTACAATGTCTGACTGTCTCGGTGATCATCTCCAATCTACACAGTCAGACAGCTCACACATTCAATTACAGCATGTTTATAAAACAGCACACAACGTTCAAAGTGTAACCCAGAAATGTTCATTAATAACCTATTATCTATTAACTGGAACTTCTTTAAAAATTCTCCCCTTAGATGATGATGTAAATGAAGTCAATACAACTTTTCCTGAATAGCCTAGAACATCCTAGATGGAAGATACTAAAAACAAATAATGTAGTTTGGTTTTCCAAAAAGAGTAGAGAAAAAAGCAATGAGATAATGGCAACAATATAAAACACCACACTATCTTGAAAACTTCAGAACACTTCGCAATTGTACTAAAAACAAATAACTTTCAGAGCAATAATAAAATCATCCCTAAAAAATTCCAGAGAGCCGTTAAAGTAAATCAGCCATAAATTCAACCCTAACCCTCTCCCAGTAACTCATTACTCGAAATCACAACATAATTCAGCTGCTATTTCACAGACAGTATAGCATCTTTAAAGATGGATTCCCCATCATCTAATCCTAACCCTGTCCAGTGGCCACATATCAGCACATCTGCATTCACCTTCAAACCTGTGCCCACATCCTATATAAAACTATTCAAAGTCAGCCCGTGCTCTGCTTCATCTGATGATCTTCCAAGGGAATACCTTAAAATAGCAGCTGATAGCATTATCTACCCTTTCTCAATCCTTATAAATAGGTCAATGCACGAATCCCACATTCCTTCTCTGTGGAAAAAGTCACACATTATCCCCCCTGCACAAAGGAAGAAATTCAAAAGACATTACTAATTTAAAACATATAGCAAGCTTCAAAATACTTTAAATTGTTATTCAGAAACAATTTCTAAACTATCTCCTGCAGGAATAACTTCTGTCTCCCACACAGCATGGCTTCTGTCCTTTCCACAGTACTAACACTGCACTTTTAACCTATATAGATACTGTCAATAAAGGTAGAGATAACAGCAAACTAGTCTTCTCCTTATTTCTAGCCTTTGACACAGTTTGTCACAGCAAACATCTACTTTGAATGCTCTCATTAGGTCTCTTGCAGCCCGCACTTCCACGGCTCAAGACTACCTATCCAATAGGTATCAGTCTGTAAAAAGGCACTCCACCCTCTACCAGTTGGTCTAGTTCAGTTTATCAAATTACCATATAACTGAAAGAGAAAACAATGAGACAAAAACAGCAAACTCGCACAATGACAAAAGTTTACAATATTGAAATCCATAATACTGCAAAGCTAGCTGCGGACATTACATACCACTTTTTTATAAACTTGGAGCTTTTGAATAGAGATGACACTACAGTGAGGATCAGGAAATTTACCATTTTCTCCACAGTAGTGGAATCTTGGAGTTGGTATGGGGATTGGAGGGGGCAGGGGGGCTTGTCCCCCTGCAAAAAAGAAAAAAAGGTAGATTTTTGTGTGTTGACATTCTGTGTTTCAAATCAGGGGCGGCCCGTGCTATTGGACTGCAGGACTGCAGCCCCCACATCTGTAAATGAAAGAAAAAAGATGCCAGCTGTAGAAAAAAGAAGAAATAAACTAAACAAAAGAAGGATACAAATTGCAGACCTTCGTGCATGTGCATTTGCGACATCCAGACTGCTGCTGAATGTGTCTGGAGCATGCGCAGAGCTCCAGACTGATTCTGCAGCAGCCCAGATTCAAAACACAGCAGTCAAGAGCATCCCATAAGTCTATGTAGTTAGTTACAACTGCATAGACTGAGCTTAGCAAGTGGATATATGGAAGGAAGGCCCTGGACCCATGTAAGTATATTATTACAAGCAATTGTGTGTGTGTGTGTGTGTGTGTGTGTGTGTGTGTGTGTGTGTGTGTGTGTGTGTGTGTGTGTGTGTGTGTGTGTGTGTGTAATGCCCCAGTTGCTGTATACTTGGGGGTAGACAGAACACATGGTGGTGAGTAGAGAATACCACAGGCTTAATCTATGTATCTTGGTTACAGGTGGCAAGGGCCTGAATTCCCTATCCACCACCATTTGTAAAGAATTTGCAGATTTTTGCCTCATATTTGTTCTGTTCTGTTCCTCATAAAATCTGTGGTTCCTGTATTTTTGTTACCTTGCACAGTCAGTAGTGCAGTGGTGCAGTGGTAGTATTGTTGCCTGACAGCTACAGGCTCTCTGGTTTGATGCTTGGCTGGGTTGCATTGGCTTTTGTTCCAAGTCAGACTTTCCTGGTTAACAAAAGTTAAATAAATAAAAATAACAGGCATTTGAATTTCAAATTTCATATTCTTCTGAAAGAACATGGTAACACAAAACCTTTTATTCTAGCAATTTCCTAAGTTTATAACATGGGTATTTGAAATGTGTTCCTATTTTTGGGACTGTATTCCCCCATATTGGCTTCGTCCAGGTTTTTTATTGTTAAGGCTGAGAGCTATGGTGAGAACTGAATTCACTGAATATGTTTGGTTGTTGTATTCCCCCATTACTGGCTTTGTCTACGTGTTTTTTGCTAAGAGGTTGAGAGCTAATTTTGGTGCTAGAGCTATGGTGAGAACTGAATTCACTAAATGGTAGCCATTTAAGTTTCAGTCTTCCTCTCTTTCACAAAACATGATTTGGCATAGTGGCAAGTTGCTCTGTTTTGCACAGGGTCCTGGGTTCAATACTTGGCAGGGAAATGTTTGGTGGTAAAACAGCATTTTATTCTAGCAACTTTCCAACATTATACAAGCAATGTTTGAAATGTGTCCCTGGTTTTGGGGCTTTTGCCTCCCCCCAATAAATTTTGGCCTTTTCCAGATTTCTTGTGCTGCAAAGTTCAGAGATTCAGCTGAGTGTCAAGGAGATTTTACAAGAAGCTGAGAGGTGCAGGGGAATAAAAGTTTAGTGCTGTTAATGCACAACAGGCAGTGTCCTTCCTCTTGATGCAGAAGACTGTGGGTTCTACTCCCACAATAGGTCAATGCATTGCTGATACTGTACTGTGTTGCAAAGGGGGTGGATGCTGCAGTCCTTTTTGGTGAAGATACATAGTAACTATGAACCTGTTATCAGTTTGTCATCTATTCCCTATTGCAAAATTACTAGCTTATCATTTTTTTAATGCAACATAGGGAACTTATTCCTCAAGGGCAACAGGTATTTTATTTGTAGATGAAACAATGAAATATAAAGTTGTTTGCTAGTAGCAACCTCTTCATTAGTTACTGATTTCTTTAATGTGGAATTATTTAGATGACTTTTACTTCTTCAGAGATTGTGCATACTTACTGATACTGATAGACTGTAGAAGTTTGAGTAGACGTTTGTGATGGAAATGTTCTGAATTGGGCAGTTTTGTCATTATTGGTATATGCATTTTGTTTCATTGTTTACTGGAAAAATGTTCTGATTAGGGCAGTTTTGTCATTACTGGTGCATGCATTTTGTTTCATTGTTTACTGGAAAAATGATCAAAACAATAAATTTACCTAACAACTGTACTGTATTGTACAAGGAATATAATTTAACACAGTCAGGAAGGTGTATTAAAGAGCACGTGTATGTTTCATGTACAAGGGGCCAATGATTTGAAAAGAGTCCAAAGTTAATCTTTATCTGCCACTGGCAAAATGTATTTTCTTTGAATGTGGGTTTCAATGCTGTTTCAATGAATGTGAGTTTCAAGGGCAGAGAAGTTTTAATGCTAAGTCTGTTTTCATTGTGAGACTGCATTGCTTTGTTTAGCAGATGTCTTAGTGTTTGTGCTGTAAAATGCAAAATAAAACTTTCAAATGAAGTCTAAATCATCGTAGAAGTAGAGAAGCATGCACATTAGTGTTTAAGGTAAATGGGGTGAAATAGGCAAGTAATGGTTCATTGGAATGGCTGCAGGGGGGAGGCACCATTTGGCCATGATTTTGTGAGGGGGAAGGGCGGCAAACTCAAAGACAGCCCTTGCTGAACTATACTTCTCAACTGTCCAAATTTTCACAGAATGAATAGATTTTTGCTTCTTATTTTTGGTTTGTTCCTCATAATATTTGTGTTTTTTGGCAAATAATTTAGGAATTAAGTCACTAAATAATGACAGACACTGAGTTGCAGACTTCATAACCTTCAGAAAAATGCATGCTAAACCAAGACCTGTTATATTCTATCAACTATCTCATTTTATACAAGAGCAATTTTTAGTACTGTTTATATGTTCCCCCAATATATTTGGCCTTGTCCAGATTTCCTGCATTAACAGGTTGAGAGGTACATGCAAATAAATTGCTTTATAGAATTAGGCATATCCAAACCTCTCAACTGTACCCGATTTTGGCTCAAAATGTTGCTCTTCCCCTAATAATCCCTCTGCAAAATGACAATTTTGGAAGAAAATGTGGAGGGTTTACAATTAATAAATAACTGTAATAATTGGAGTTATAGATTACTTTTATTTCAGAAATGCATGTAGATTCTTTTATTTTGTCAGCTGCTCAAGTTAGCAGTACTAATATTAAAAAAGTGTCCCTTCTTTGACAGGTTCCCAGCTGTATTGTGTGTCTATTTTATATTTTTGCATCTCATTTTTGGTCCATTTTTCATAAAATTGTGTTTTTTTGGCAAATTAGTGGCAAATCATTGACTTGAAGTTAGAAAATAATGACAGACATTTGAGTTTCAGATTTCATACCCTTCAGAAAATTCATACTAATGCAAGATCTAATATTCTATTATCATTCTGAGTTTATAAGAGTAATATTTAAAAATTGTCCTTATTTTTGGGCCATTGTCCCACTTCTATGTATGGCTTTGTCCAGATGTCTTGCTCTGAGGTTAAGAGGTATGACAAATGTGTCAGGGCCATCACAGTCAGCCAGAGATATTTCAAATTGTGACATACTTGTTGCATTCCACTCCCCTATGTAGTGACTCTGGATGTGTCCAAGTAAGGCAAGGAGCAGTTATGCAGTGTAAATGTGCAGAGTATCCCCCCATCCAAGGTAGACACAAGTACTACAGTGGCTTTTCATCTGTTCTTGATTTTTCAGAATGTTCTTGTTTCTGTCATATTTTTATACTGTTGATTTATGCTTATTATTGTTCAGAAAGTGCCTATTGCTCTGTGTTTAAGTAGCAATGCTTTAATGACCATCAGGTAAGCTTGTCTGAGATTGTAATATGCAAGTAAGCTTTAATAAGCATACGGTTAAAGAATTGCCAACTTTGAAAGCCTTTCTGTTGTTGCCATGCAGAGAATACTTACATAACTAAATAATGTATAAGCCTTGGGTATTGAAATGCATATGATAGTATTTGTAATAAAGTACAGGATTACATTATTTTAAGAAGCTTATTATATTTGTTGGAGACTTGCAGTAATCTTTGCAGGCTTTACCTGTAAACTAAACAGAATGCCAATCTATCATGTGTGGTCCATAACCTGTGCAGTAATCCTTTAAGCAATGTATCTTAAGCTTGTTTCTTGTTTGCTTTTCATTTTTTAATTTGATCATGTTTTCCCCATGAAACAAGTAGATAGTTGTTGTCAGGCAGCAGGCCTTTTTTGGATAAGAAACATTTTTACAAGTGGGGGTATCACATAGATTGCTACTTTCAGCATGTTACTTGGTACTTTTATAAAGCTGAATATAAATTATAATTAGAATTGCAGTGCTAGGAGAAGTGGTTTGAGTTGAGTGCTGCTTGTTTTTCGTATACTTGATTTTGAATGGCATTCCAGTAATGTATTTAAAAAGTAATGTATGTTTTCATGCCTCACAACCTTTTTGTTTCCATCTAGATATTAAGTAAGCTGTCATACAGCCAGTGCATTGAAATATTTTTTCTTCTACACTTCATTTTGTCTTGATTGGACTCTCATAACGATGGTTTGGCACCCAGGGCAGCATATTTAATTGAAGTTACAGTTTTTGTGGTGTTGAGCATAACTCCTCCCCTTTCTAGATGGCCGCACCCCTTCCCGTTGACCCCACACATTCAGCTGTCTCCTGCAGCCCCCCTTTGATTTGAAGTCACCAGCCGCCACTGTTTCAAATGGATAGGAAGCAGTTAAATCATTTGCTTATACAGTAGAGGGTTGATTATCAGAACTAATTGGAACCTAGGGTATTTCAGATAATCAAATTGTTTGGATAATCAAACATATAATTGAACCAGATAAAAAACTTCTAAAATCTTGTTTTTGTTCCGCATGCAGGAATACAGGAATAACTGGGACCTAGGGTAGTTCGGATAATCAAACATATAACTGAACCAGATAAAAAACTTCTAAAATCTTGTTTTTTTCTGCATGCAAGAATACACTTTTCATGCATTCAGTGATTCCAATGGACAATAAAAATATTTTCCATACACAAGCTGACTACAAGCTCAAAAAGCATGCTCAAGCAAATACATATAATGTTTACATATTCAGAATTTATGATTTTTCCTACCTGAAAACTTTGGAAGGCTGGTTCTGATAACTGACAGTTTTGGTAATCAACGTTTGGATAATAGAATCTCTACTGTAAGCATTCTGGAAATATTTACGACATTCAAAAGTGCATTATATACCATGATTTAAAGAAGAGAGTGTTGCTTTCAAAAAATACCCTTTGTTTAATAGTAGGTGATGTGATGGAGATTATTAAAGCTATAGCAACATTTTTTAATATGTAAAAATTTAACTTTTAGTAAAAATAGGCATCTGTCCCTTTAAAGTACTCTGTCATTCACAAGAAATTATCTGGTATACACTGAGCAGTTTTCAGTTGATAATTGTTTTGAGAAAAAATGAGGGTGTCAAGAGTGGTGTGTAACATCTGGAGGTGTTTTTTTGTTATTATGCATTATGATATTGTAAACATTCATTTTTGTGTGATTTCAACGTTTTTGTCTTGTTGCTTTCAGTCGTGGTTATATGGTAATTTGATAAAGTGAATTAGACCCCTCTCAATACCTCCCAGTCACCACTGGTGTACCAAAGGCTCTATCCTTGGTCTCCTCCTCTTTAACATTCTCATCAGCTCCATCCACACACCAGGCCTCCCTAATACAGTACACAGAGGACTACACACTCATTTGCACATCTGACAATGAGGCATAATTCCAAAAAATTACTCAAGAACATGGCTTTGGAACTCACAACTCATGCTCAACTATTTTAAAAAAAAGTACTACTTGTTTCCTAATTCCTCTCCCATGACAAAAACAAATTTATAGACCTCAGTCTTTATAATACAACCACTGAAGTCACTTCTAATAGCAAACTATTTGGGGTGACATAGGATGGTGATATTACATTTGACCTGCATATACAAAATTGCATAAGAAAAATTCATCAAAACGTATGGATGGTTTATAAAGCCAAAAACTTTCTCACTGATGGAACTAAAGCTCCACGTGACACTATGTATCTCCTACTCACACTTATTTATGGTGCTTTGTTCCCTACTAACCTTCAGACATCACAAAAATCAAAACTTGAGCAATGCCATAACAAAGTTGCTAAATCTGTTGCAAATACACCTTTTCGGAACCCACCACTACATAGCACTAAAAAGCATAAATTGGTTAGAACTACCCCATCAGCTATCATATTCACAGCTTCTTACTGCCTAAAAAATATCCAGAAACCATCTGCTTATCCAGCACTAAATAACATTCTACTCCTCCCTTAGTGAACTTTGGTCCCCAGTGTGCAAATCACTAAATGTTGATACAGTGCATATGCTTCTGTGTACAATGTCAGTACCGTCACAGAAACCAACATACCTGAGTGTTCATTGTAGGAGGTATTTATTCACTTATTTAACTAAATTTGCACTGCCCCTGATAACAAGTGCATCTCAGAGATGGTTGCTCATTTTCACTTCTCCTGTCTAACCATTCCACATACCTAAACGCAGGTCACTAGTATTAAAGTCAGGGATTTATCTTCGAAAACTACAGACTCTGCTCTAAATCATTTAATAGAATTATGTGTTAATTTGTAAAGCACTCTGATTCTTACAGAATTTTTTCTAACCACAAGCAAGGCCACAACAGCAAAGGCAAACTACATAGACAGTTTCCTTGAAAGAAAAAACATGTACAATATATACAAGAATATATACAAAATATAAGCATGTAAACTCACCTACACAACCACCCCTAAAACAGAGGGAGGAGGGAGGGAGGACTGCAGACTGCAGCAATGGAAACATCTACATTTATGGTAGTGGTAAAAACACAACTGTTGTTCTCGTTTTCTTTTTTTCCATTGCTGCAGTCCTAGTAGGGAAAAATCCCAAGAGGTAAGGAGGCTGGCAAATCATAAAGAAGTAGGAGCTGACAACATGCCAACAAAAAACAGCTGTGGCAACCCAGCCTAGACTTAGAGTAGATAGGAAGGTGAGTGATAATAGAGAAAGTATGCACTGAACTCCAAGTAGCTGCTTCCAAAATATCCTTAGTTGCCACCCCTAAGAATGTTATGCTGAAGGCAGCCCTAGAGGGGTGGAAGGAGGCCTAATCCTGGCTGGAATCTCCTTGCCATGGGAATAACAAATATGCAAAAAAGCCAATCCACCTAGAAATAGTTTGTTTTTGTTGTTTTGACACAGGCTTGCCCTAACAAAAACAAACAAACAAACAAAGAGACTGCTTAACTTAGTCCTAAATCCTAATAATAACAATTGCCTGCTACTAGGTCTAGCTTCCATAATCACATTTAAAACTTGTTGAGGAAGTGAGACCTGCTGTGTCAACACAGAATATGCCATGCCAGGCTGATGAAGAGAGAGAGCTTGACATTGATTGAGCAGATGACCTTCTTCTCTGATAACAGATGAGGAATCAGGTAAAGGCTATGGAGGCTTTTTTTACCAGACCAAGTAGTGGTAGTGGGTGCCGGTACAATCGAGAGCTATCAAAATCAAATCAATCAAAATTTGTCTTGTCTTGTCTTTACCTTCCTTTGTAAGAGGCAGAGGAAGAGGCAGAGGTGGATGAAGGTTTTTCCAACTGAAAGACAGAAACCCACACAGCATGCTGTGTCCGATGTGTGATGTGCAATACTTTCTTTTGGTTTGGTTTGTGGGTTTGCCTTTGGTTTAGAGGAGATCTACAGATCTCTGGAGACACTGTCAATTTCTGAAATACAAGATCCAGTTTAACCAAAGTGTGGGGATCCATGATTTGTCTGCTTAACATCTCTGCTAAGGGTGCCTGGCCCTGGCAGAAACCTTGCCTGAAGAGTTGTTGCCTAGCAAGCTAGTTGCCCATAAAATCATTGCTTGCCATAGCAGCTGCTATGAAGATAAGATTCCCCCCCCCCTGCTTGTTGATGTTGAACATGACAGTTGTGTTGTCTGTTTAGTGTTGAAAAGAAGTAACCTGAAAGAAGACTCCAAAAAAGCCATTGCAACAAACTGGACTAACATCTCCTGTTGATATGTTTGTATCATAGATGCTGTAGTCTGGCGTTATCACTGTCTTGTTCCATTTAGTGAGCTCCCAAGCAATGTCTGAGCAATTCCGAGGCATCTGTCGTCCTGTGTCTGGCTGGGTCATCTGAGTCCCTTGTTTAGGTGACATTCCTGAGCCCACCATTTTGATTCTTTTGAAGGCAAGGTATTATTTTGAAAGTGTCCATCCAATTTGAGCAGTGCTGTGTCCATACATTTTTGAGATACCATTGTAGCTTCCTATAGCATTAGCTGGGAAGCTCAATGCTATTAGATGGCATTGGAACCCTATGATGGAGGACTGAGATCAGCAGTGTCAGTAGGGACAGAGATTCAGTCATTGCGGAAGTGACAGATGGATTGTTTGTTGTAGCTAAAAGTCTCATTGTTTGTGCTGTATTTAGTCTCCATCCAGGCTGCTGTATTCAGTCTCACAGGGTAGAGCATCTTAGCACTGCTATAACATATTCCAGATGCTGTAGAGTCTTCCAGCCTTATAGGCACATGAAGGTAAGCTTCCTTGAGATCTAAAGTTACCATCCAGTGATCTTTGCCCAGCAGAGGTAAAAGCTGTTGTAAACGTCAACATCTTGAACTTGGGAATGTCCAGAAAAGAGGAGAGATAATAAAAAATTCCCCCTTTCTGATACAGGGACTGGCTGAATGGCCCCCATCTGGTAAACTGAGAACTTGCTTGTGAGCCTCCTTCCTTCTTGTGGAGGAGGACTGGCATGCCTTTGAAAGGGGGGGGGCAAGGAATGGAAAATCTGTCTGGAAATGGTGAATGATATCCAACATTCTATTTGTGGAGTAATTAAGAGGCCTACAGCATCAAACCACATTTGCAAAGAATGCTACCCACTTGTTCAGACATGATGAACCAACCAAAACTCTTACACTCTCAACTCCTACCCCAAAAAGCCAACCTTAGATTTTTTAATTGTGAAAGGAATTTTAATTTTTTATTTTAGCATGTGAAACTGATAATTCAACGCTCGAATGCTAGAGTGGAAGATACCTCCTTCCCCACCTATCCAAAGCCCAAAGCCCTTCTTGCCTTTAAGGAACAGGAACAGGATTTTTAACCACCTTAACACCTTCCTGAATCAGAGTAATCCTGCCTTCCCATTTAAAGTGCTCCCTCATGGATGCAGAGTCTCTTGAAATGAGAAATCCCCAGGAGGAGAAGTAGGAGTGGAATCATCCATCAGATCAGAATAGTGGAGAATATCCTGCAAGTCTTCCGGTTCAGACCTGAAGAAGCTGACTGAAACCAAAACTACACAAATCAAACTACCAAACTCTTATCCTCCGGGGGCTAGAATAGGGGGCATAGATAATCAAATCAAATCTTCTTAGCAAACACTAACCTGGCACAGTGTAACCTCTTAATAATAGTGCTGCTTTGTTAAACCTACAAGAGCGGCGGCAACCAACAACGCCTTTGTCGGCCCCAAACAAGGTATACACAAGGTAATGTAATCCCTATGATCTGGTTTCCCACCCACAAAATAAGTTATTCACTTTTCTGACATCCTAGAATAAATGGAAGACATTAATGAAGAGTCCATACTGAGAGTAACTGGATGTCAGAATCAAACTTCTTATGTTATGTGACAGCATGCTGTTATGTCACACAATAAGACTAAAATAACAATAACTAATAAAAAAAGCAGTTTCCATTGGCTCAGACCAACTGTTAAAAAAGTAATATATTTATGTTCTGACTGTAGAAGAATGAACTCTGTGCGGATCCAGACGTCTGTGTTTTAATATTTTTAGTAGTGATAGAAAGCTTGCTAGGCAAAATATCTTACCACGCTTATTCACATCCTGTTACTCTGACACACCTGCTATAATACCATCTTGCAGATCAGCAAGATTTATTGGGAACGCATATAAGGAGGGTAGGTATACACAAAACAGGAAGACCCAGTGAAGAGCATTTGGAAACTGCTGGCAGGTAACTAACACTAAACTTTTTGAACTACTGTGTTTTATTGATCTCTTGGAATATATCCTAAAATTCAGAGTGAATATGCAGAGACCAGCAACTCTGAATCTATTAATTTGTTTACTGATGCAGGTTATATGATGAGATCAGCTAACGGTAGCTGAAAAGACCAGTTAAAATTTATAATCATGTAAAGTATTTGAACATCAATAATAGACAGAGAATCGAAAGTTTGTCTGCTTATTATTAATGTAAGAGGATGAAACACGTTTTTCTCTAAACAAGATAAACATAAAAATGATTATTGTGTATATTCATTTACTATAAAGAACAACAGCAGATATACTTTAAATCAGCAGCATATGTCAAAAATAGTTTGTACTTTTAACTTCCAGCTCATGCTCAGTTAAACAATGAGATTTATAAACATGTAGATTGTTATGTCTAGATCCAGTGTGCTGCACACATGAATGAAGACATGCTCAGTAGGCTGATTGCATACAATGGCATAGGCACACATCAGATCTGACAGTTACAGCAATTATGGTATGAGTCAGAGGACAAGGAAAAAGGAAAACCCATTGTTTTTTGACATACTTCCAATTTGTGCTTCATTTGCTGCATTCTTGGACTTCTCCACGAGATGGCTCTCTAGACATACATGTTCTTACAGTATCCACTTCGAATAAAGGCAAGCTAGGGAAGAAATTCTAATAGATACTAGGTGGATGAAAACCTGAGAGTTCCACTTCATTACCTTTGCAGCCAGACAACATACCATATGCTGCCCGGTGAGAGTGATGGATGGCACAAGTTGCCTGGAATTATTAGATTTTAAAACTTAAGAAAATAAAGAATGTGTATCTGTATGAATGAGTATACAAAAAAAAAATCCAGAGAGTTTATTACTTTCAGTGTGTCATTTTCAAAGGCAGATGTATGCAGCATTCATCATTCTTAGAAGTCACATGTGTTAACTATAGAAAAACACTGTGATGACAGAGAAATAATCTTACCAAAAGTAAAATTGTATGCACACAGATTTTACTTGGTTCAAGATACATCTTCAGGCAATTCAACAAAGCACAGCAACTGTGTTCATAATTCAACATAGCACAGCAATTGTGTTCATCAAGTTACTTCTCAAAAGCAAGAATATATACGTAATCTATGGCTAGGCCTTTATTTCCTTCAGGTACAGACCATTGCTATTGTTTTCCTGTCTTCAATCTTTTCCATAAGAAATTTCCATTAAAAACAGTGCATTAAACATGATACACGTTGGGATGCTTTTGAGTGCCCTGAACAACTCCTAAGCTAAATTTCCTCGTAAGTGTCTCTGTGAAAACGTCAGATCTGTATCTAAATAGTTTATTCCTAATTTAAGTGCATTATTATATCATTTCCCATTTTCCTGAGACAGACACTTTTACTCCAGTTAGTAGGCATTTAATAATCATTATATGGAGTTTGAAATGCTTGATAAATTATGTAGTTCTATGTTTGCAACCCATTACTCAAGTGTTTACAATTTTTTTTCCAGTATTCTGCCCTCTGAATTCCACCTTTGTTGCTCTCTTGTAATTACCGCATACAATAATGCGATGTTCTGCTCAGTTTTCATGTATGCCTTTCTTAGCTCTGCAACTGAACCTTGACTTATTGTTACATGTGAATGTATATTCACAGAAAGTGCCTTAAATCAGTCCATTTGGACTATGCATTACCAAGGTAAACAAAGTTAAATAATAAACTAATATTCACAGAACCATATTACACTATATTTAGTACTGTCTATGTTAATTGTTTCACTGGTGTTCTACCTGGGTAGATTTCTAAATAAACTGCTGTTTTGCCATTTTTGTTAGCACTAAAGACATGCGTGAATGGGCGTACGTTCGTTGAAGATTGTGCGTCAGGCCTGGCAAGCCAGTATGTAAAAATCAACTGCCAATCATTAGCGACCCCTAACCACGAAAAGCCAAAAGACACAAACAAACTAAAGTTTAATGTATATTGAAGTCCATGACAGAACATTTAGATATTCTTACATTTGCAGCAGGTTATGGCCTATTTAAAACCCATTCATTTTTTAGGCCTATGCTGTGAGATCTGTGCGGCGTCAAAGGAAAACACAAACTGCTAAGGCCTGCAGATGAAGTAGAACGTAAACATTGAGAAAGGCAGAAAACAGTGAAGGGCACCCAATATAATACTCACTCCAAGCAGTGTGATGTTACCACAGCAGAGAAAATGTGCCATATAAACTAAAACAGCTGTTAAGGGCATGTCTGGAAGAAAGACACTCTTAACTAAAAGTGCAACTACATTTGGTTGTAAAAGAACTTGAAGGGTCAGTACTTATCTAGACATATGATAGAACAAACGTTGATGTATGGTGGCCATTACTTACCAGTCACCAGCTGGACAGAGCCATCTGTAGTTCTGGTACTGTCTGGGAAGAATGACAATCTGTGAACAGGATAGAGTTTCATATAGAACTTAAAACAGAAAATGGATGGAGAAAGGAAAAATGACAAAAGGTGAATCCACTTTGACAGAAAAGGAATGTACAAGCAAATGGTGGAATGGTCAATGGAGAAATGAATGTACATTGACTCTAAAAATTTTAGCGTTACATGGCAGTTAAGGAAAAATGAGAAATAAGGCTAAACATAAAACTTTAGTTATGATGCACCCCATTATGTACAATCAATAAATAGTATAGATGACAAACAACAGAAAAGTGAGAAACTGTTTTACACAAACAACAATCAAATTACTTAGAAAATCAAGTTTACTGTCTTACCACATAAAGTGTCTAATATTTTCTGATATGTTATAAATGAGAACATATTGATATATCAGTTTCTATTATTCTCTTATTATATAGCTAATATGTGAACCGGATATAATGTGGTTTAATAAACATTCTGTTATGTTTATAATATTTTATGGATAGGAAAAATGCATGTGTAATATATATGTTGAATATTTAGCCCCAGCATCAGATAAAAAGTGGTCTTTCATGGCCCAATCAAAAGATTCTAGTCAATAAATGCAAAATAAAATATAATAATAAATATGACTTACAGAACTTCAGTAATACATGAGCCAGCCATGGTGATAATTACAGGGTAAAAATGAATGTGATGGCTGCTTGGATGGCATAAAGTGATAAAGCTCCAACTATGGCTGAGCCAGCCTGGGTATGATAAGTGGCAGGGTGGGATTGGCATTACCATCCCTGGTGGGAAAGCAATTCTGTGAGCATCTCCTGTGACAATGCTTGTTGTAGGCTGGGGACATTGCTATCGGGAGTCATGGTTCAAAGGGGGAGCATAGGGTGGGGACATGGCTGAGCTGATGTGGCGGGAGGGGTTAAATGTCTACATGTCTCCACTGGACTCCCACCCTCAGGCATTACCACAGGACCATTGGGGGAATAACTGGGGAGATCAAAATTGAACCCTGCCATTGAATATTGGTGGCCAGACACCCAGGATGCCATTAATATCTACACTGGCCCAAACCCTATCAGAGGAAGTCCAGGGATGGGTGGGGTGGGGGCAGAAGGGAAATATTGGGGGAAGGGGAATGTCCAAAGTCAAGAATAATTGCTAACTGTGACTCATTCACTTTAAAAGGTTAACAGAAGAACAGGCTTTGCTTAATGATGTATTTTGTGAACAACCATGAAATTTAAATGTCTAGCATTAATGAGTGGTAGTAATTCTCAGTGTTTTACCAGGAAATCAAAGAAATGTACATGGATATGAGGCAAAGTCAGTCTTGTTCTGCAAAATCAGGGGCAGTTGAGAGGTATGATGGTGGTAGTGAAACTCAAAGTAGCTTTCCTTTTGTTCACCAAATACTCTCTTACTCCTTTGCTATTCCTTAGTACACAAGACAGTTACATAACCATCGTTTATGTAGTATACAAGGCAATTACATAATCATTGTTCATGTACAGTAGTATACAAGGCATTTACATAATCATCATTCCTGTAATATACAAGGCAGTTACATAATTATCGTTCCTGTAGAATAAAAGGCAGTTACATAATCATTGTTCACACAGTATAGAAGGCAGTGACATAATCATCGTTCCTGTAATATACAACGCAGTTACATAATCATCATTATACAAGGCAGTTACATAATGCTCATTCATGTAGTAGACAAGGCAGTTACATAATAATCATTTACATAATCATCGTTCATGTAGTATATAAGGCAGTTACATAGTCATCGTCCATGTAGTGTACAAGGCAGTTACATAATCATTGTTTATATAGTATGCAAGGCAGTTACATAATCATCGTTCACGCAGTATACAAGGCAGTTACATAATCATCGTTCATGTAGTATATAAGGCAGTTACATAGTCATCGTTCATGTAGTGTACAAGGCAGTTACATAATCATCGTTTATATAGTATACAAGGCCATTACATAATCATTTTTCATGTAGTATATAAGGCAGTTACATAGTCATTGTTCATGCAGTGTACAAGGCAGTTACATAATCATTGTTTATATACTATACAAAGCCGTTACATAATCATTGTTCATGTAGTATACAAGGCAGTTATATAATCATTGTTTATATAGTATACAAGGCCATTACATAATCATCATTCATGTAGTATACAAGGCAGTAACATAGTCATCGTTCATATAGTATACAAGGCAGTTACATAATCATCGTTTATATAGTATATAAGGTAGTTACATAATTATGGTTCAGGCAGTATACAAGGTAGTTATATAATCATTGTTCACGCAGTATACAAGGCAGTTACATAATCATTGTTCATGTAGTATACAAGGCAGTTACATAATTATCGTTCATGTAGTATACAATACAGTTACATAATCATCATTTTTGTAGTATACAAGGCAGTTACATAATCATCGTTCATGTAGTATACAAGGCAGTTACATAATCATCGTTCATGTAGTATACAAGGCAGTTACATAATCATCATTTATGTAGTATACAAGGCAGTTACATAATCATTGTTGATGTAGTATACAATGCAGTTACATAATCATCATTTATGTAGTACACAAGCACACGCACGCACACACACACACACACACACACACACACACACACACACACACACACACACACACACACACATGGAGTGCTGAAGAGTCCGGAGCTGAGAAGCAGATGGAGTACCCATTGTACCAGTAGAACATTTGGACACTCCAATTATTCTAAAAAAAAACTTTTAGCTTTGTATACTCTTGTCAAGTATTAATGCTGGTTCTGATCTGTTACTGTATCTTTGTATGGTTGTACAGGGACGTCACCTATTGATCTACAGCAACATAAAAGTAGTATCTACAATGTACAACAGTTTTGAACTGTACATTGTCTTAAAAGAATGAAAAATGTCTATTATAGCATCAATTTAAAGGATGATGAACAAGATGGACAAGTGAAAATATCATTAATGTGAAAACTACATGATATTCTGAGATCATTTTATGCACATAATAGTCTGTCTCCTATTGGAATGTCAAAATTCAGTGTTTCACCATGTCATGTATGAAAAGAAGTTTTTTAATTCAACAGTCATTAAGATTAGGATTGTGGGCATGATATGCATCCAGTTTAACCTGTAAGTAACACCCTCTGAATTCCAATGAATTATTTATGTCTTCACCTCTCATGATATCAGGAGTAGCATCCATTAGCTGTATACTGACGTTCAGCATTCTCTTCACTACAAGTTTTTACAAGTAGTTAGCTGAACTACTTTTCCAATGCTAAAGTCAGCATCTCCTGTAGCACCTATATATATATATATATATATATATATATATATATATATATTTTTTTTTTTGGGGGGGGATTGCAGCAGATGCCTGTTTTATTTATATATTTACAGTATAAAAAAGCTCCACATATTCAGGTGCTTACATTTTTCTTAAGGCTGATATCCTGTAAGTTTTCTATATTGCTTTTTCATATTATAAGAAGCTGCTTTAAGTCTTTGCCTTTAGATAACACAAATGAAAAATCTTAAAGCAGCTTGTTATATATATATATATATATTTTTATTTTTATATGAAGCAACTTTAGGCTTGCTTAGTTTGTGTTATATAAAGTAATATAAATACACAATAATTCTATAAATATATAGTTTTTAATTTATTGTTTTAGAGATTATTAATTTGACAATCCATAGAGGTGATATTGTTTACCAGACTGAATATTATGAGTATAAATGGATTGTACATGTTAATGCTTTGAATACTCCAGATTTTAATGAATCATGCTCTTTAAAACCTGTTTTAAGGCTATATGGTTTACATCATTGATTGAATAATTGATTAATATAGTAATTATTTGTATGGTATTTAAATGTTTTGTGGTTTGGACATTTTTTGTTATACATGATGAAACATTTTTGAATGTGAAAGCTTATACTCTGATTAAATATTTTTAAACTGTGCTATTATTTGTTTTATGTTTTGTTATATAAAGGATGAGATTTTATGGATTATTTATAGCCATCTCAGACTTTGGAGTCATTAAATCACCATATTTCCAGACTTACTTTAGGGGATCCCAACATTTCAAATGGTTATCATAAATGAAACCAATTCTTTGTAGCATATAGCATTGGTTATTATAGCAATAACCCACGCCTGGGTGTGGGTAATGCTGGATTTACCAACGGTTGGTGTGGTTTGGTCATGAGGACGAAGCCCGAGTGGCCAAAAAAAGTCAACTGTGGGTAAATCCAGGATTACCCACACCCAGGCGTGGGTTATTGCTATTATGCAATGACATTATTTAAGAAAAAGAATAATTATTTTTCTTAAACAATGGCATTGTATAATGCCTCCTTGCTGCCCTTCCGCAGCAGTCTGGTATTCTACGACAGTTCTGATGTACTGCACATGCGTATGCCTATGCAGTACATCAGAGCTGTGGGCAAAAGCAATGGAGAAAGCAAGATCTCCGTTACTTTTTACAAACTGTTTTGCTATGTTAAATGAGTTTAACATAGCGAGACAGCTTTAAATAAAGCAACGGAGAATCTCTGTTGCATTTTTTAAAGCTGTCTTGCTATGTTAAACCCATTTGACATAGCGAGACAGTTTTGAAAAAAGCAACGGAGAAAGCAAGATCTCCGTTGCTTTTTACAAACTGTCTCACTATGTTAAAGGAGTTTAACATAGCGAGATAGCCTTAAAAAAAGCAACGGAGAATCTCTGTTGCTTTTTTTAAAGCTGTCTCGCTATGTTAAACTCCTTTAACATAGCGAGACAGTGTGAAGCAATGGAGATCTTGCTTTCTCTGTTGCTGTAAAAAAAGTTATAGTAATGGAAAAAGTCCGGGCGACCAAACCTTTTTCCATTACTATAACTCTGATTTACAATGTGCACACTGACCAATCAGCGTGCACGTTTTTGAATATTAATGGGGGGTCGTTGTATAATAATATTTTTGGTCCTATACATGTCACATGGAAACTTTAGCTGTGGAATAATTGAATGCATCCTAGGCATACTAAACCAAAACGCTGAGTGCATCTTAGGCATAATAAACCATTATGTTGTGCATGGAGTGCCATGACTATGCTCAAAAAATGGTCAAAATATATACTGGTTCAGCACTGCTATAGCACAAGACCAAAAGTGAAGCACATCCTATGTATTAGAGTCTGGTCTGCACTAAAACAGGGAAATTCTCACCAGTAAATAACAGTATTACAGCATGAAACAGCTTTGTTTCAACTCCTGATTCTGCCTTCTGTCTGGTAAAGTGCACAGACTACTTTGGATACAACTGCTTCCCTTACACTCAGAATATGTAAGGATGTTAATCACTTCCCCATTGCTTTTTCTGCTATCAAAGCTGGCACAGCACAGCATACATTTTCTTCCTTACTTTTGACTTGTTTGTAGTACATTGAGAAGATAAATCTATGTGCTACAAAGAATTATGAAAGGATCTCCATTTGTAACTACATGTTATGTGTTCTTAACATGGATGCCAAGATTCAGCTCTCAAGCTTCACTCTTGAGGGGAATTTCTTGGTATCCTTGTCAAGAACACATAAGAAGTAATGTATGATATGTGACCTAACTATAATACTCTATTTCAAATCTATGTATAGTAGCTGCTACTTCCCGCTATATTTTATATGAGGCATTATCGCTGGTAAATGTTTATTACACTCCTAGAGTCTGTCAAATGATGGCCTATCATTTACAGATGGTCATTACTATAGCATCCATTCCCTTTCTATTATTAAATAGTGAGGGATTAATATTGTGATGGGTTGCTCTGATCTACCAGCCAGGAGAAGGTCTGTTTTTGGTGGGACAGCCTCCACCAGTGAATTTTTTAGTATGATCTGTACAGAAATAATTATGAGAGCTCCACATCTATGCAGGTTATTGTTTCTAAACAATTTATCTTTTTTTCTTCAAATGGATAAATATGTAAACTAGAGATGAGAGGAAACTGCCTTTGCAAGGATGGTGGGGAGGACATGTTGGATTTAAAAGGTAACACCATAAGCTGACACATTAGAGCCTTTGAGTTTGGGTAGTACAGGACTACCATGTTCTCATTTTTGATTTTTTTCTGTATTTTAATGCATAAGTGGAGACTACTGCTGTATTATCTGCATTTCCTTTGTAATTTATAGTTGATATTCTATGATTTGTACTGTGGAACTGACTTAAAAAATACCTATTCCAGCAATTTTCAGGACAGGCTAATGTTTAATGTATACCCTACAACCACCAATCTGCAAAAATTTTACTTCTTGAAGGCTATTTTGGCAGAGGCGCTAAAGTGTAATAAAATATTGGATCTGTACCTTGTTGTTTTTTTTCTTGATGTTTAATGCATAACCTGAAGCTGATGACTATTTCACATTGTGGGCTCCAGATAGCTATATCCTACAAATGGCATACAGTCCAGGCTAGTAAAGTCATTTTGCTCTTGGAAAATGGTGGTAGAGGGGGTGCTGTGTAGAATTTAAAGTTGTGCAGATAGTTTTATTTGGGCTGACTGAGTGTTAGACCTAGAATGAGATTTTTGGTGCTGTTAAGGCACTACTTTTTCTCCTCTCAAAAAGGCATTCTCCTAGAGAATTTAAAAAATGGGTTTCTTCTTTTAAACAGATATCATGGAACATCAGCAGATTTGTATACTCCCTGGAATGACCAGAGAAGTTTCCACACCTCAGAGTAGCACAACACTCATTGCTATCCTTACAATAACCCCATTTCTCCAGTACTAAATTCTTAAATCAGTTGGTGTACTCCTCATCGTATATCAAGAGACTTGAGGCAGATCTCAACTATTTTGCTCCACTAGGACACTGCTGACCAGATGATTAAAGACGTACAGGAAAAGACTTGTGTTAGTTGAATGGGCCCTGAAAAGCACTGGCAAGGTCAACATGTAACTGTTTTTCATGTTCTTTATCAAATGGATTTGAGGTGAAAAAATGGAATAAAGTAATGAACCAGAAAATGAATTCTAGTAGAGGTCACATAAATGTAGCTGGGGATTGTAACTGTATTATATTTCCCGGAGACTTAATTTCAGTCATTGATAAGGAACTTTCTCCTATTAACAAAGTAATGATTTAGGCTAAAGAGATGCTGTAGCAGATATGTTTCCAAGTGACTGTAGATCTGTAGGATATATAAATCACTGACTTCAAAAGACAAGAACTAAGAATTATGCGACCCGTACTTTGTACCTTATGTCTGGCTCCATGCAGGTGACTGTCAGTCAGCTATCTGATCACAAAGCCTAACACTCTAGTATGGATCAGAAGAGACATGTAAACTTCTATGAGAGTAAAAGAAAGCTTTTCTGAGTGGTTATGTGAAGGCTGCACTTGCATTCAAGCAGAAATTCTTTTAATCATCTCATGGACACAGCCTATAAAAGCAGGCATACTCCTGATGGAGTATGTAGAAGAAGTGATTGGGAAAGGATAACATGTTAATCTTACCTTGAAAGTAATATGAAATGCAAGGATACTGGTAAAATTCAACTAACAAGTATCCCATCAAGAAACCATGCACTATTCTGAGGCAAATGATACCAATTTTATTCAGACTAACAGTCCAAATTCCTAGGGCAAGCCTCAATTGGAATGCAAGAACACCACATTTAACTGCAACAGAATGCTAAAGTGTAGTTTAAGTTTTAGAAAAAGAAAGACTGCTACATTTAATTGAACTTAAATATAATAGCAAATATAGTTACTTACCTAGAATTCCCAGTTGTTCTAATATAAATAAATTAAAATTAATGGAGCAATAAAAGGAATACATTAATAAAACACCTAAAAACTATTAAAGGAAATGTTATTTTTCTACAACAAATCTATTTAATTAAAGGGAATGTAGATCTGTTGGGCAAATTTAGACATAAAATTATTGCTTACACATGTTTTAGGAAAAAAGAGGTCATGCATTCTTTGAAAGAAATCATAGTTAATGCCAACATTTTGCGTACTATTTCTGACTCTGTTCATATAGTATAGTAAATATTGTATATAATAGTAATGTACATAAATTAGCTAACTTTTATTTGACATCCTTTTTGTGTTTTGTTTCCCACGAGAATTTGTTGATCTAATATAGAATTTGTTCATTAAAATTGGTACATTCATTTCACAATCATTTGACAGTAAAAAGATATAGACAAGACTAACCACTATCTCCTCTCTTATTTGCATTAGCTATTGAGCCAGTAGCCAACTGTACTGGATTCAACAGTAGTATAGAACGTTATAGTGTAAGTAATTATTATAAAAGTAAAATAAAGCTTTTTGTGGATGATATTTTATCATAAGGTGATATCAATAATTCATTTGAAGAATTAAAGAAATTAACATATGAAATTTAATGAAATTTAAAATGAGATTATTTTAATAAATCAACAAGTAAGTAATTTAATAAAGAACAAATTTAACTATAATTGGGATAATGAAGAATTTAAATATGCAGGTATCATAATAAAACTTGAAATTAATAATATAATTGATTCTAATTTTCAAAATCTTATTGCTGACATAGATTTCTTAATAACGTGGTGGAACACCATCTATTTTTCTATAAAAATGGTTATTTCCTTTAAAATTATGTTTCTTCCTAAAATAATTTATGTCCTACAGTCAATAGCTATTCAGCCTAATAAAATTTCTAATAAGAAAGCTAGAAAAATTTCTAATTTCATTTGTATGTTTCCTAATAAATCAAAAACTTTCCATAAAAATCATATCAGATTATGTGAATATGGATGATTTCAATTTCCAGACTTGGAGTCCTATTCTTAAGCTACAATAGTTACAGTAATATTATTTTGATTAAATTTAAATTATAACAGCAAGTGGAAAAGCATTCAGAAGCAAACTATATCAGCATCATTTAAATGTATAGAACAAAACAAATTTGATGTGATTAATAATAAATTCTTATGGTTTCTTAAAACTCTTTTAGAAGAAATGTTAATTCAGAAAATAAATACAATATATATTAATTTGTTACTTAAACATTTTAATTTTTGTTTATTTATAAAGCTTCAACACTTAAAACATGGAGATTTAAATGTTTCTTACTGCTTTTTGCATGGATTGATAGAAAGCTACGATTATATTAAGTAGGAATATTTAAGAACAAAAATATATACCAAGGTCAGATTTCTATGACAAAATCACTTTAGTTACAACTATGGAAATCATAATGAAGTATGATTTGGACAAGTCACACACGTTGCTAATACTTGCCAATGCTAACAAATTTAATGAATACTTGTTTATGATAAATGAAGAGGGAGAAAACAATACCTAGCATTTATAATACAATAATTCAACATTTAGTGAATAATTATCTGCAATTAATTATCTTTCAAAAATTAAAAAGAAAATCTTAATGAATAGTAGTAGTAATGCTGACTCAAAATATTGGAGAGTTTTTAGATTCAACTGATATTAATTTTAAATTAAAAAAGATAAAATGTCATTAATAAAATCTGTTAAATTTACCAGTTACATCTTATATTTGAAGATATTTCCATGGAAATATTTACACAGACTTTTTATCACATCCTATAAAATTTCTAAGTTTAAGAAAGATAGCGTAGCAAAATGTTGGAGGTGTAATGCTATAATTAAACCAAATTGGGTACAAATGTTATAGAATATAAAGAACTTGAGAATTTTTAGAAAGATATCTATAAATTTCTCATGTTAATGGTCAGCTAATTGTATTATTTTTAAAACAACAATAATATTGAATATTCATCTTCCTCTAGTTATTAATAATTATAATAATCTTAAAATGTTTTGCTGTTTACTTGCAATAGCCTGGAAATTAAATAAAGTTACTGTATTTTAAGCAGTTATAAATATTGCTGCTATGTTATGTAAGCATGAGAAGGAAGTAATAAGAATATGTCCTGAAAGTAACATTAAACATACTTGATGCTGGGATAATTTAGAAACACTGATTATAAAATATAAAATAGATTGATTTTTACAAGGATTTATAGAAAACTAATTATATTAGGATATATTTGTTCCAGTCTTCCTTTCTCTGTAAATACTGTATAAATATTAAAATTAATGCAAACTAAAAAAACAATAATAATACATTTGCTTGTGGAAGCCTTAAATAGAATGCAAGAAAACAATCTTCAATTTAAAAATGGAGTGCATGAATTTTGAATAAATTTAAAATAACCATAAATAAATATGAAATATATTTTAGTAGTTAAGGTATTACGTAGGCAAAATAGTCATACATTGAAATAATGTAATTGGTTGTGTACAGTCATTTTTTACTATCTCTAAAATAAGAGATTAGTATGACAGTAAAGATAAATGAACTGCACAGATAAACTAAATCACCTTACTGCTATACACACTTTTTCATACAAACATTTTCCTATCTTTCCCAGAAGTTCAAAAGTTCTTTTTGATCTAAATACTTAAAATGTGAAGGAATTAGCTATCTCTGTGTAAAGCCATGTATTCCAAAATGAAAACATCTGATGAAATAGTGATCCTTGAATCTATATTATTGAGTCCAGCAATAACTGTTTGACCTATTTTGCTCATACAATTTGCAGACTACACTTAAATGTTGATTTTTGGTAACAGTAAACTATGAGATGACTTTTTTCAATTTTAAATATTCGGTGTGTCAGTTTAAATTGTTGAAATAGACAAAACCCATAAGGAAATGTTCTCAGCACACATAAAAATAATGCACTAAACCAGATACATCTATCCACAGCCCGTTTTTTCCATTTTTACACATGGGGTCAGGTGCTACTTTAACAGAGACAATCATCTAGAATTAAATTTCACAGATATTTAGTAATAAATGAAACATACCACACCATTTTCCTTACAGCATTTGTATAGTGGATATTTTGCTAAAATGACTCGATACTATATAAGTAATCTCTATGTCAGCAACAGAAAAAAAAACTTAATAAATTATATTATATTTTCTGTGCCCTAATTCCTCCACATGGATATTGCCCAAATAGTTTAATATGTTTCCTCTTAAAGGCATAGAAACATAGCATTACTGTAGTTTATGGAGCAGATCTTTATCTCCATCCATTCCATTGCAAAATAATTTATCTTTTTTCTGACATCTCCAGTAATTATTATTAAACAACTCATTCTTAAATGTTAGCAATAGATATAATTTTTCAACAATCTAAAATATATATGTACACACTTCAAATTCAGTTTCAAAAGATAATGCTCAAAAGGATGGTGAATAGGTAGGTAACCCGATGGCTTACTTATCTTGTTCATCATTTTCTGGTGTATTTTTTTTCTTGCTGTTAAGGCTTCTGTACTGAAGATGTACTAGTTGCTGTGATCCTGTCTTTCAACAATTTCTCAAAATTATGCTAGACTACATGTTACTCTGCCCATATTAACTAGTTATCCACTATATACCATTCAATGTGTCATGGATCATCATGTACATGATAGAGTCCACTGGTGACAGAGTTAAGTTTATCCACTGTTTGATATAACTGTAATCTTTATATGCCAACAACTTATATAACTTAACTTCCTATGTTAAATGAAGCTTGGGAAAATACATAAGCATTTTCATCTGTTTTTATTTATTTATTTTTTTAAAGACTGCAACTAGAGTTATTAATTCAATACTCTCTATACACTGTCTAGCCTTTTTATGAAGATTTATATCAAAGTGGACATAGAAATTAACAAATGGATAATAAAACATTTTAGCTTTGCCATTCTTCCCCTCCTACTTCCTTTTCTCTAAAATTATCAGTTATATTCTTATTATTTTAGGCCTAGCTGTATTGCACAATATTCCATTGTATTTTATTTTTTTCACTGTGCAGTTTCCTAGAAAGGGAGTACATTATGGTGGTGCCTGCATAAGCCACTGTACCCACCTCAGCCTGAGAAATATTAGGAGATCCATATTATGCCAATAATATTAGTTAAGTGAGTACTGATATATAACCAAAAATAATTATGGAAAGAAGGCACACCCACCTGACACCTATGGTCTGTGTTTTTTTGTTTTATTTTTCAGAATTTTTCTTATGTTATTTATTACATGAAGCCATACATGTTATACAAAGATTTAATAATGCAAATAACATTTAGTAGGGGTTTGTACTCCATTGTGTTCCCACATTTTTATGATTATTATACAAAATGCATATATAAAATAAATATTTCTAACATCTTCTTTTTTCTAATTTCGTGTAATGACAGTATGCAATACCCATGTCAGATGGCTGAGACACCATTCCTTATGTTATCATGCCGGCTACCTTTAATTATACTGCCTAATTTTTCAGGGAGTTATCCAAGAGGACTACTGACCTATAGGTGCTTGTGTTTGCCTCATCTCCATTTTTATGTGTTGAGACTACAATCCCATAAAGATTCAGTGGAAAAACTAAATACCCAGTCAAGGAGCTTGATAGAAAATCTTCATACAGCCATCGGTTTTATATTCAAAGACCTCTCTGACAATACCTTCTAGAGTGAGTGTTCTTCGTATAATCAAGTGCATGGTATAATTCTGTCCCCTTCCTAGAACATATTTTTTTCCCCAGAAAATCAAGATTAGAGGTGACTTCATTTAAATGTTCCGTATGAGTAGTCACAATTTTAATTTCTTATCAGTTTCTCCAGGGCTAGTATACACAATTATAGTTTTCTAATTTTTTTCTCAAATAAGATAGATTTTTTTGTTATATCCAGTACCTCAAAATGAAATAAGTAAATAAAATAAAAGAGTATAGTTCTAGTTATTTGACTTCTCAAGATGTTGACTACCAGTTAAGACACCTGGGGGGGGGGGCAGCACAGATCACAAGTATCAATAACTAAAACATCCATCTTATGTTCCACAATAAAGCATGAAAGCGAAAAGTAAAGTGACAGTAGTTTTATCTTCTTAAAAAAGCTAAGAAACAAAACAATTTTGCAACTTCCAGCTCCCATAACATACCAAAAAGCAGCTGAGAATCACAGTATTTTCTACATAATAAAAATAGTGCAGTCATTGCTTCAAAGCCATACACCTATTCCCTGTGCTATAGGCAGATCACAGTACTTCTTCACAGCTCCAGTGTAGGTCTAGCTGGGTCTGATCGAAGTAACCACTGGCATTTCAAAGGAATTCTAATATTAATATCTCTCAAAAACTCTTTAGCAGTTTCTCACCATATGAACATCATTTTAATAGTAGCTAAAGTATGCAAAACCATTAAAAATTGCAATAAAATATAAAACATGAAACAAAACTGAGAAATAATACAAGTCAGCATCTTAGTATATGGTGGAATATTCAGTCAGAGATGAAACTTAACAAAGCCAAATAATCTTGTCCACACTAATCAAAAGATGGCCATTTAGCAAAACACATCAGGAGGATACACTGACAGTAGCCTGAAACATTGAGAAGGCACAACATTTTGCTAAAATTAAATTCATGGCTATTATTTTAATTAACTCCCCACCAAGAAATACATCATCTGAATTCCAGTATAATGTGAAGCCCTGCTGCATTACTCAGAATAACAGTCCTAACTTTACAATGCAGGAATTAATCACATTTTCTAAGATTAGATGCTATCACACCTAACACTTGAGCATAATACAGCATTAAATATACAACTCACATATATACTGGATGTATTTTTAAAACACGGTCTAAAATTTACTCCTCTATTTTTTATAAGTAACAGAGAGAACCGGAAAACATTTCAAAGTTTTTCTAAAGTAAGCATTTTTTTCTTACTACAGCTCGCACTGAGATAATTTTCCAAAGCTCATCAATCCCTTTACCTTACAGAAAGATAAGAAATCAAACAAATGAAAACTTCCTGCATAAAATGATATAGAATTTGTATTTTGTGGCTCAGCAAAACACTGTTCCTTTTTGTGATATGTATTCACTTTTCATTAAGCTACCATTGTCTATTACGTTTATGCTGCAGAAGAAAGGAGGTCGACTGAGGAGTAACAGTGTTGCTTTGGGCAAACTGAGGGTTTACTATAAGGAGATCACATTTCTAATTGTAAGAATTTTCCTGTTGCATTTGCTTGTTCTGGGCCACAGTTAGTCCTAGAATTTAATTGGTAACAATAATATCTGGGCAGGCATTACTTCTCTTAAATCTACAAACAAGCTTGAGCATGCTGTATTATGGCGCGTGCACCAGTAATGCCACAAGGCTGAAATTACTTGATTTATTTTGTTTTATTTTATGTCATAGGGTTACAGTTTCTGCCACTTATTTTGGTTGGATATGAAAGTTGCTTATTTGCATTACAGTTAAAAGTCATGTATTAATTTTTGTGGGATATGGTATTGAACTGAACAGTTTTGTTGCAAAAACATGATAGACCAGACACCGAAGTATTTCACCATTCTGTTATGGAATTAACTCTGACTACTAGAGGTAGATAAAAAGAAGACTCGACTTTATTTCATAACATAAAAAGAATGTGTCTTGTCATTCTATCTTTTAAGTTAAACTGCAATATATACAAACACTTACTTTATACAATACGAATGAGGCTTTCTACTAACATAAACTGAAGGAAGAGATATAGAAAATTCCAAAATACTTGCATTTAACTGTATATTTATAATTTAAAGTATTTATGCAATTAGAGTACAAGGAATTAAAATTAAAAATAAACCTTGCTTCTTTCTGTAATACAAATTGTTAGAAATATTCAAAAGCAAATCCTTATTCTTCTATTTATACATATTACAAATAATAATTTGTTCAAAATTATTATTACATTTACAGAAAAAAATGCTCAGCAACTGGATGTGTTACAGTAGCATTCTTAATATCACTAAAGTACTGCAAAATACATTTATTTATTTTTTTTTTAATTTATTTACTTTTGTTTACAGGGAAATTCCGACTGGACACAGGTCCTTTTTCAGCGAAGGCCCTGGGAGAAAAGCTCCACATATTGTAAAATGACAATTCAGTAACAAAGTTGGTGACATATTTTAGAGCACTCTTAGGTACAGATTATAGTAAAAAAAAAAACATAAGTATGAACAATAATACATACATGCAGTTTAAATAATATAAACAGCTTAATGTACAATTTAAACAATATAAACAGCTCATTGTACATAGTATATGGTATTAATAGGTTTTACGTATGCTAAGCAAAGGAAATTAGTGTATTTTCATTAAATTGCCTTTATGGAAACAAAGATTAGATCAGCCAGAGAGGGGGATTTGAGCAGAGTGAGCAGAAATGAGCAGAAGTGGGTGGGAGGTATTTAGTCTGGGTTCAGGCAAGGGCAGAGCCAGTGAGATTTTAGGTGCAGTTTCAGTGCAGTCTTGAAATGACTGGAGGAAGTTAGGGTAGTGATGGTGGGGGGTATGTTACTCCAAAGTTTGGATATGGCACAGAAAAATAAAGATTCTCCTACAGTGTTTTTGGCTTTGGTGACCTGGAGGAGATTTTTGTTGCTACAGCGTAGGGGTCTGGAGGGGTGGTAGGGTTGGAGAAGGGATTGCAGTGATGGGATTTTGAGAGGGTGGTTTAAAAGTCTGTGGGCAAAGAAGAGTTCATTCAGGTGAAAAAGTTGTGGGAACTGGAGCCAGTCTAATTCTCTAAAGGAGACACAGTGGTGGCTGCGGTAGGGAGCACCAGTGGTGAATTTAGCGGTTTTGTTGTAGCATGCCTCTAGTTTGTTTAAATCTGATTGTTTAAGATTAGTAAGTATGGGAGATGCATAGAGTAAGATGAAGATTAGTTGGGAGTTTGCAATAGCGATTCTAGCAGTTTTGGTGAAGTATTGGTTGTTTCTATATAAGGCGCCAAGTTTTTTGTAAACTTTTATAGTAAGGGATATGTGGGTGTCGAATTTGAGATTGGTGTCAATCTTGACTCCAGTAGTTTGGTGTGAGCTGACGGAGAGATGGAGGTATTGTCTTTGGCAAGCATATTGACATGAGGGGGGTTTGGGATAGATTTGGATGGTTGAAAAATGAGGAGTTTGGTCTTATTGGGGTTAAGGTTCAGATTTGTCTATGGGTGATTGGCTTGATAATGTTTATGTGATGTCTTAGTAGGAAGGTTGGGGAATGGTCAATGAGGCTGTCAGGTAGACAGCCAGACAGGTAACTGTGAGGGTCTTTGCTGACTAGGATCCAGTCAAGAGTGGTATGATTATTACTATTTGTATTGATCCGGGTGGGGGTCTATACTAGTTGTGAGAACCCATGGAGATTTAGGTGAAGGGCTGGGTGTATGGTGTTACAGGAAAGCCAATTAATGTTAAAGTCGCCAAGGATGGTTGTTTCTTGGGGTAGAAAGAGATTGGCCCAGCTTAGGAAGTTTTCTAGAGGAGGTATGTTTTGGCCTGGTGGGAAGTAACAACCTAAGATGTTAATTGTTTTCCTTGGGTTGATTTTAGAGTGGTATAATGGATTTTTTTCATTGCCAGAGTGTGGAGCTGATTTGTTGAGAATTTGGATATCGAGATTATCTTTGAACAGCAGGGCTACACCACCTCCTTTCTTAGGTAGTCTGTTCTGGTGAAGGATGTTATATCCAGTTGGGAGAAATTCTTCACTTCTGATGTGAGGTTTGAGCCAGGTCTCAGTTAGGATAAGAATGTCAGTGGAGTATAGATTTATGTTGGCAAGGATTTCTTGGGTTTTGTTACAGATGCTCCTAATGTTAAGTCATTTAAAGAGGAGGTCTGATGACTTTTTGCTGGTTGTGATTTAAGAGATGTGAGAGTTTATAGGGGGAGGGTTTGAGGTGGGGGTAGAGAATGCAGGACCAGGGTTGGGGTAGATATCTTCACTGAGGGCTAGTTTGGATTGAGAGTTAAGAATGTGCTTTATATAAGTAGTGAAGTGCCGGTCATATTTTAGGGATATCTTATGTTTAAATGTGGTGGGAGTATGGTTGTAGTGTAAGTGAATTAAGAAGAAGTTTTTAGTAGGGGGGCTGGTGAAGTTATACAGTGAGTCAATGAGGGGAGTTGATGAGAGTGTGCAGTGAAAGTGGTTGGGAGTTGTTATTGTGTGATTTTGGTATGAGGTAATATAGGCTAGAAGTGAATAAGAGAGGAGTAAAGTCACCTTGACTATTAGCACGATGGGCAGTAGATGGGAGGGGTAATGTTAGCACTTACACTTAGATGTTTTCTTTTAGCTGTAAATTTCTCTATTTTCAAGTAGAAAAAAGTTGGCTGAGTGGATATCCCGAGGTTGCAGGGATGAGGTTAGCCAGGCAGGAAACTGTGGGGAGAGAAGAGGGAGATAGAGTTAAGTTTTGTGTAGCTGTGAATGAGATTAGAATACTTAAAGTTGCAATTAGGAGCAGTCTAACAAAGCAGATACAATTAAAAGTCGAGGTAATGGCTTCTAACAGTAGATGTAGCTAGGAGTTCTATTCAACCAACAGAGAACAGTAAAGGCAGTCTACAGCGTTAGTGTGCCTGTGGTAGCTAAGCAATACACTAGGAAGCAGAAGTAAAATTGCTAGATGTAGCTATGAGCTTTTCCGCCTTTTTTATTTTAAAAGATAAGGCAGTTCACAGCAAAATAGCGTATCTGCAGTGGATGAGTAGTTAAAACAATGTAGTAACAGGGAACACAAGACAAATGTTTTCTGCTTATTCCAACTTTAAATATGGCAGTAGACACAGAAAAAAAAGCTTTATGCTTATTCCAACTATACAATAAGGCAGTAAACAGCAGCAGCATTCCTACAGCAATTAAGTACATTAACCAAGGAAACAGCAGTAATAGAATCCTGGATGTTGCTAGATGCTTTTCCAACTTTTCTATTTTTTTTTTTTAAACTAGAGGAGTTTACAGTAGTAGTGTTTCTATGACAAATTCAGAATATAAACAGGAAACAGCAGGAAAAAATGCTAAAAACACTACTTGTTGCTAAGTCTTATTCAATTATTAAAATAGGGCAGTTTACAGTAGTGGCGTTCAACTGGTGAAACTCAGATACACATGTCTTGCAATCTGTTAGGGTTCCAACTACTTTACACAAACAGCTTTTCTATATTATTCTATTTGTGTTAAAAGGAACACTTCCAGTACAACACATGTAATAGCAAATTGTATGGGTAGGTGCTACAATATTATCAGATTAAGCAGAGAGAGACTAACGTGGAGGACACACTCAACAAATATTTATAGATTGCTGAAAAAGCAAAGAAACCTGACAGAAAGAGCCATGGAGAGAAACAAGCTAAATCATTCAACAATAAGTGGCAGTTAGTATTTATATCCTATATTCCATTGGCCCTACAAATTCAAGTGAACTTCTTTACTTATCATGAAATGTTTAGCCAATAGTAAAATATAAACAGCTGTCATTTGTTCTGGTGGATTAATGACAAAACACATAGAAAAACATTCCATCACCATCTAGAATCAACTGATGCATGCTCACTATCATAGCATAATAGGAAACACAATTTTGGTAAACAAAGCAGTCAAAAAAATTTTTTCCAAAATGAAGTCCACCAAATTACGAATTCTGTAGACTGCTCAAACCTGGAAAATAATTTGTACCTCATTCTTAAGCAGATTCCTATAGTTAGGGCAATATATTGTTAAATCTTCAAAAAAATGTAATAGAGATACTTTTATAACTGTTGTTCCAACCGTTAATGTATCGAATCGTTCACACTAGAACCACAAAGACAGCTTGATAAATTAACGACCCATGATAGGACTTTCAGAAGACGAAGTCTGGATAATGAAACACTGTTCTGAGGTCTATCCAATATAATATTTCTCACATGGACACTTTAAGGATAGACTACAAAAGAGGTATGTCACCCTTGATTTGTATTAAGAAATCTGTTGCATTAACAGTGTGAGTAGTATGACTGTCTCTGTAATGTCAAATGTTGCAGACCTTAGAAAGTTCTGAATAGAATAAATCTTTAGTAAAAGGCATGGCAAAAGTGAAAAAGTCTGTCAATAAGATTAGAGAATTTCTAAAGAAATTAGATTAAAGGAATTACTGCCACCACAGCTAGCTGGAATTTTGTAAATAATTATATGTTGTTTGTGAATATCAAATTGATATGTACAAGATGCTTGTGTTACAAATGTATTAGAACTGTATGTCATACAAGATGTTGGTGTTACAGATGCATTAGAACTGTATCTCATGTGTATATCAAACTGATTTGTACAGATATTTGTGTTGAAATGGTATTTTGTAAAGTGCTTGAGTTTGAAATGTATCCACAATGTGCCTTACTGGAGAGAACATATATGCAGTACTGTAACTGTTGAAATGAATATGTTTTAACAGAGGAAACTGGAAGGTTAATCACAGAATAGCAAACTTTTAAAAAATATCTGAAATTAAATCACTTTGTAGACTAGGTCATAAAGATGCTATCTCACAGGTTTCAATGCAGCCAGAGACACAAAGTCTGTACTAGGATGCTTTCTATATTGTCTTTGGGGTGAACTAATCACTACTCTGGAAGCATGAGGTATGCAATAGGTTTATGACTTCCAGTACCTGTGAAAGTTCTGAGCAAAAGCCTTTGTGTGTATATTTTTCAGGTAGGTGCTAAGTCTTGCCAGCTGCCAGCAATAGGGGTTTCCATGACTACTGGAAGTCAGATGACCAGAAACAATGTCATTCTGCAAGCTATACCAAAATTTTGTTTTTTAATTGGGTTTTTTAGATTTATTATTTTTTAAGTTTTTTTGAAAAAAGTTTCTTTTTTCAAAAAAACTTTTTTTTAAAGCCAAAAGCTATAGGCAGATCACAGTACTTCTTCACAGCTCCAGTGTAGGTCTAGCTGGGTCTGATCGAAGTAACCACTGGCATTTCAAAGGAATTCTAATATTAATATCTCTCAAAAACTCTTTAGCAGTTTCTCACCATATGAACATCATTTTAATAGTAGCTAAAGTATGCAAAACCATTAAAAATTGCAATAAAATATAAAACATGAAACAAAACTGAGAAATAATACAAGTCAGCATCTTAGTATATGGTGGAATATTCAGTCAGAGATGAAACTTAACAAAGCCAAATAATCTTGTCCACACTAATCAAAGATGGCCATTTAGCAAAACACATCAGGAGGATACACTGACAGTAGCCTGAAACATTGAGAAGGCACAACATTTTGCTAAAATTAAATTCATGGCTATTATGTTAATTAACTCCCCACCAAGAAATACATCATCTGAATTCCAGTATAATGTGAAGCCCTGCTGCATTACTCAGAATAACAGTCCTAACTTTACAATGCAGGAATTAATCACATTTTCTAAGATTAGATGCTATCACACCTAACACTTGAGCATAATACAGCATTAAATATACAACTCACATATATACTGGATGTATTTTTAAAACACGGTCTAAAATTTACTCCTCTATTTTTATAAGTAACAGAGAGAACCGGAAAACATTTCAAAGTTTTTCTAAAGTAAGCATTTTTTTCTTACTACAGCTCGCACTGAGATAATTTTCCAAAGCTCATCAATCCCTTTACCTTATAGAAAGATAAGAAATCAAACAAATGAAAACTTCCTGCATAAAATGATATAGAATTTGTATTTTGTGGCTCAGCAAAACACTGTTCCTTTTTGTGATCTGTATTCACTTTTCATTAAGCTACCATTGTCTATTACGTTTATGCTGCAGAAGAAAGGAGGTCGACTGAGGAGTAACAGTGTTGCTTTGGGCAAACTGAGGGTTTACTATAAGGAGATCACATTTCTAATTGTAAGAATTTTCCTGTTGGATTTGCTTGTTCTGGGCCACAGTTAGTCCTAGAATTTAATTGGTAACAATAATATCTGGGCAGGCATTACTTCTCTTAAATCTACAAACAAGCTTGAGCATGCTGTATTATGGCGCGTGCACCAGTAATGCCACAAGGCTGAAATTACTTGATTTATTTTGTTTTATTTTATGTCATAGGGTTACAGTTTCTGCCACTTATTTTGGTTGGATATGAAAGTTGCTTATTTGCATTACAGTTAAAAGTCATGTATTAATTTTTGTGGGATATGGTATTGAACTGAACAGTTTTGTTGCAAAAACATGATAGACCAGACACCGAAGTATTTCACCATTCTGTTATGGAATTAACTCTGACTACTAGAGGTAGATAAAAAGAAGACTCGACTTTATTTCATAACATAAAAAGAATGTGTCTTGTCATTCTATCTTTTAAGTTAAACTGCAATATATACAAACACTTACTTTATACAATACGAATGAGGCTTTCTACTAACATAAACTGAAGGAAGAGATATAGAAAATTCCAAAATACTTGCATTTAACTGTATATTTATAATTTAAAGTATTTATGCAATTAGAGTACAAGGAATTAAAATTAAAAATAAACCTTGCTTCTTTCTGTAATACAAATTGTTAGAAATATTCAAAAGCAAATCCTTATTCTTCTATTTATACATATTACAAATAATAATTTGTTCAAAATTATTATTACATTTACAGAAAAAAATGCTCAGCAACTGGATGTGTTACAGTAGCATTCTTAATATCACTAAAGTACTGCAAAATACATTTATTTTTTTTTTTTTTAATTTATTTACTTTTGTTTACAGGGAAATTCCGACTGGACACAGGTCCTTTTTCAGCGAAGGCCCTGGGAGAAAAGCTCCACATATTGTAAAATGACAATTCAGTAACAAAGTTGGTGACATATTTTAGAGCACTCTTAGGTACAGATTATAGTAAAAAAAAAACATAAGTATGAACAATAACACATACATGCAGTTTAAATAATATAAACAGCTTAATGTACAATTTAAACAATATAAACAGCTCATTGTACATAGTATATGGTATTAATAGGTTTTACGTATGCTAAGCAAAGGAAATTAGTGTATTTTCATTAAATTGCCTTTATGGAAACAAAGATTAGATCAGCCAGAGAGGGGGATTTGAGCAGAGTGAGCAGAAATGAGCAGAAGTGGGTGGGAGGTATTTAGTCTGGGTTCAGGCAAGGGCAGAGCCAGTGAGATTTTAGGTGCAGTTTCAGTGCAGTCTTGAAATGACTGGAGGAAGTTAGGGTAGTGATGGTGGGGGGTATGTTACTCCAAAGTTTGGATATGGCACAGAAAAATAAAGATTCTCCTACAGTGTTTTTGGCTTTGGTGACCTGGAGGAGATTTTTGTTGCTACAGCGTAGGGGTCTGGAGGGGTGGTAGGGTTGGAGAAGGGATTGCAGTGATGGGATTTTGAGAGGGTGGTTTAAAAGTCTGTGGGCAAAGAAGAGTTCATTCAGGTGAAAAAGTTGTGGGAACTGGAGCCAGTCTAATTCTCTAAAGGAGACACAGTGGTGGCTGCGGTAGGGAGCACCAGTGGTGAATTTAGCGGTTTTGTTGTAGCATGCCTCTAGTTTGTTTAAATCTGATTGTTTAAGATTAGTAAGTATGGGAGATGCATAGAGTAAGATGAAGATTAGTTGGGAGTTTGCAATAGCGATTCTAGCAGTTTTGGTGAAGTATTGGTTGTTTCTATATAAGGCGCCAAGTTTTTTGTAAACTTTTTTATAGTAAGGGATATGTGGGTGTCGAATTTGAGATTGGTGTCAATCTTGACTCCGAGTAGTTTGGTGTGAGCTGACGGAGAGATGGAGGTATTGTCTTTGGCAAGCATATTGACATGAGGGGGGTTTGGGATAGATTTGGATGGTTGAAAAATGAGGAGTTTGGTCTTATTGGGGTTAAGGTTCAGATTTGTCTATGGGTGATTGGCTTGATAATGTTTATGTGATGTCTTAGTAGGAAGGTTGGGGAATGGTCAATGAGGCTGTCAGGTAGACAGCCAGACAGGTAACTGTGAGGGTCTTTGCTGACTAGGATCCAGTCAAGAGTGGTATGATTATTACTATTTGTATTGATCCGGGTGGGGGTCTATACTAGTTGTGAGAACCCATGGAGATTTAGTTGAAGGGCTGGGTGGATGGTGTTACAGGAAAGCCAATTAATGTTAAAGTCGCCAAGGATGGTTGTTTCTTGGGGTAGAAAGAGATTGGCCCAGCTTAGGAAGTTTTCTAGAGGAGGTATGTTTTGGCCTGGTGGGAAGTAACAACCTAAGATGTTAATTGTTTTCCTTGGGTTGATTTTAGAGTGGTATAATGGATTTTTTTCATTGCCAGAGTGTGGAGCTGATTTGTTGAGAATTTGGATATCGAGATTATCTTTGAACAGCAGGGCTACACCACCTCCTTTCTTAGGTAGTCTGTTCTGGTGAAGGATGTTATATCCAGTTGGGAGAAATTCTTCACTTTTGATGTGAGGTTTGAGCCAGGTCTCAGTTAGGATAAGAATGTCAGTGGAGTATAGATTTATGTTGGCAAGGATTTCTTGGGTTTTGTTACAGATGCTCCTAATGTTAAGTCATTTAAAGAGGAGGTCTGATGACTTTTTGCTGGTTGTGATTTAAGAGATGTGAGAGTTTATAGGGGGAGGGTTTGAGGTGGGGGTAGAGAATGCAGGACCAGGGTTGGGGTAGATATCTTCACTGAGGGCTAGTTTGGATTGAGAGTTAAGAATGTGCTTTATATAAGTAGTGAAGTGCCGGTCATATTTTAGGGATATCTTATGTTTAAATGTGGTGGGAGTATGGTTGTAGTGTAAGTGAATTAAGAAGAAGTTTTTAGTAGGGGGGCTGGTGAAGTTATACAGTGAGTCTATGAGGGGAGTTGATGAGAGTGTGCAGTGAAAGTGGTTGGGAGTTGTTATTGTGTGATTTTGGTATGAGGTAATATAGGCTAGAAGTGAATAAGAGAGGAGTAAAGTCACCTTGACTATTAGCACAATGGGCAGTAGATGGGAGGGGTAATGTTAGCACTTACACTTAGATGTTTTCTTTTAGCTGTAAATTTCTCTATTTTCAAGTAGAAAAAAGTTGGCTGAGTGGATATCCCGAGGTTGCAGGGATGAGGTTAGCCAGGCAGGGAAACTGTGGGGGAGAGAAGAGGGAGATAGAGTTAAGTTTTGTGTAGCTGTGAATGAGATTAGAATACTTAAAGTTGCAATTAGGAGCAGTCTAACAAAGCAGATACAATTAAAAGTCGAGGTAATGGCTTCTAACAGTAGATGTAGCTAGGAGTTCTATTCAACCAACAGAGAACAGTAAAGGCAGTCTACAGCGTTAGTGTGCCTGTGGTAGCTAAGCAATACACTAGGAAGCAGAAGTAAAATTGCTAGATGTAGCTATGAGCTTTTCCCGTCTTTTTTATTTTAAAAAGATAAGGCAGTTCACAGCAAAATAGCGTATCTGCAGTGGATGAGTAGTTAAAACAATGTAGTAACAGGGAACACAAGACAAATGTTTTCTGCTTATTCCAACTTTAAATATGGCAGTAGACACAGAAAAAAAAGCTTTATGCTTATTCCAACTATACAATAAGGCAGTAAACAGCAGCAGCATTCCTACAGCAATTAAGTACATTAACCAAGGAAACAGCAGTAATAGAATCCTGGATGTTGCTAGATGCTTTTCCAACTTTTCTATTTTTTTTTTTTTAAACTAGAGGAGTTTACAGCAGTAGTGTTTCTATGACAAATTCAGAATATAAACAGGAAACAGCAGGAAAAAATGCTAAAAACACTACTTGTTGCTAAGTCTTATTCAATTATTAAAATAGGGCAGTTTACAGTAGTGGCGTTCAACTGGTGAAACTCAGATACACATGTCTTGCAATCTGTTAGGGTTCCAACTACTTTACACAAACAGCTTTTCTATATTATTCTATTTGTGTTAAAAGGAACACTTCCAGTACAACACATGTAATAGCAAATTGTATGGGTAGGTGCTACAATATTATCAGATTAAGCAGAGAGAGACTAACGTGGAGGACACACTCAACAAATATTTATAGATTGCTGAAAAAGCAAAGAAACCTGACAGAAAGAGCCATGGAGAGAAACAAGCTAAATCATTCAACAATAAGTGGCAGTTAGTATTTATATCCTATATTCCATTGGCCCTACAAATTCAAGTGAACTTCTTTACTTATCATGAAATGTTTAGCCAATAGTAAAATATAAACAGCTGTCATTTGTTCTGGTGGATTAATGACAAAACACATAGAAAAAACATTCCATCACCATCTAGAATCAACTGATGCATGCTCACTATCATAGCATAATAGGAAACACAATTTTGGTAAACAAAGCAGTCAAAAAAAATTTTTCCAAAATGAAGTCCACCAAATTACGAATTCTGTAGACTGCTCAAACCTGGAAAATAATTTGTACCTCATTCTTAAGCAGATTCCTGTAGTTAGGGCAATATATTGTTAAATCTTCAAAAAAATGTAATAGAGATACTTTTATAACTGTTGTTCCAACCGTTAATGTATCGAATCGTTCACACTAGAACCACAAGGACAGCTTGATAAATTAACGACCCATGATAGGACTTTCAGAAGACGAAGTCTGGATAATAAAACACTGTTCTGAGGTCTATCCAATATAATATTTCTCACATGGACACTTTAAGGATAGACTACAAAAGAGGTATGTCACCCTTGATTTGTATTAAGAAATCTGTTGCATTAACAGTGTGAGTAGTATGACTGTCTCTGTAATGTCAAATGTTGCAGACCTTAGAAAGTTCTGAATAGAATAAATCTTTAGTAAAAGGCATGGCAAAAGTGAAAAAGTCTGTCAATAAGATTAGGAGAATTTCTAAAGAAATTAGATTAAAGGAATTACTGCCACCACAGCTAGCTGGAATTTTGTAAATAATTATATGTTGTTTGTGAATATCAAATTGATATGTACAAGATGCTTGTGTTACAAATGTATTAGAACTGTATGTCATACAAGATGTTGGTGTTACAGATGCATTAGAACTGTATCTCATGTGTATATCAAACTGATTTGTACAGATATTTGTGTTGAAATGGTATTTTGTAAAGTGCTTGAGTTTGAAATGTATCCACAATGTGCCTTACTGGAGAGAACATATATGCAGTACTGTAACTGTTGAAATGAATATGTTTTAACAGAGGAAACTGGAAGGTTAATCACAGAATAGCAAACTTTTAAAAAATATCTGAAATTAAATCACTTTGTAGACTAGGTCATAAAGATGCTATCTCACAGGTTTCAATGCAGCCAGAGACAAAAAGTCTGTACTAGGATGCTTTCTATATTGTCTTTGGGGTGAACTAATCACTACTCTGGAAGCATGAGGTATGCAATAGGTTTATGACTTCCAGTACCTGTGAAAGTTCTGAGCAAAAGCCTTTGTGTGTATATTTTTCAGGTAGGTGCTAAGTCTTGCCAGCTGCCAGCAATAGGGGTTTCCATGACTACTAGAAGTCAGATGACCAGAAACAATGTCATTCTGCAAGCTATACCAGTAGTAATATTTTAGATATTATTTTAAGTCTGAGAAGTTTCTTAGACTGAGCATTCTGCAGTCTGACTTGGGCCTGACAACAACAACAAGAACAATTCACCATATCATCTGCCTTACTCTTAGTAAGTTATTAAGGTATAGTAACTCTCTTAGATTCAGTCAGGAATATAATGAAGTTTAGTTTAGATAGTGTTTTTCTTTATTTGTGTGAACCTATACTGCAACATTATTTTAAATATCTCCTGTGGTTTGGAACTCTGATGTCACTGTGAATATATACTTAGTATTGTCGTGTTCTTTTATTATTTATTATTAAATATATTTAAACATTTCATTGTGGTTGATCTTTGTAGAAATATTTAATTTCTGAGAGTACTTGCATATTTATTTGGTGACATTGTGTGGGCCACTCCTAATAGCCTTGTTCTTAGTCATACTACCATTTGTATTACTATTAATTTCACTCAGTATATTGGGTACCCTTGGGTAGCCTTAAGGTAGCTGGAAGGAGTGTCTGGTGGCAGTCATAGCTACCTTATAGTCTGGGCAGAAGGGGCATAGATAGTAAATCTGTGCCAGCCTTTTCCAGGTGTGTATGTGTGTGTGTGTGTGTGTGTGTGTGTGTGTGTGTGTGTGTGTGTGTGTGTGTGTGTGTGTGTGTGTGTGTGTGTGCGTGCACATGTGTGTGTAAATCAAATCTCAAAGAATGTGTGTGTGTCAGCTGCTTGGGCAGGGACTCAAATCACTGGTTGGACAGACAGGGTGCTGGAGGCCTTGGCTTGGACACAGCTGAGATCTCAGCTCTATAGCTTTGCCAGTGGGGAGTCTTAATGGGGATCTGGATAAAGAGGGAGAAACAAGCCCTGGACTGACTGTGGTTTCTGTGTGCTCTTAAGGGAAACTGCACTTGATGCAGAGAGCTGCATCTGGAAATACTGTGTGTACCTGTCATCCTCTCAATGAATATCTCCCACTGTTGCCAATGGTGAGGATTGAGGCTCCTTGATTACTCGTCCAGTGGAGGGTCATCACAGTTCCTTTTATGTGTTTGACTTATGTTCAACAAAACCACACAAAAAAAATAAAATGTGCTAATGGGGAAATATATATATATATATATATATATATATATATATATATATATATATATATATAAAACATCTGAAAATACAGCATTGTTAGGGAACACCTTCTTCTCTGTGGTACCACAATGTCAGACTTAATATATATATTAAGAAATGATATTGTGGATGATCCATCTGCCCACCTTGAGGGGTGCAGGAAGCCTTGCCCTTGCAACAAATGTTTTTAATGTGTAACAGTGAGTTTCACACTTGTTATATCTCACAGTTAGCCCTTCTTTTATTGTGGTTTCAAGATATGCATTGTCTGCATTTTCCAATAAGGTATATAGACATGACAGCCCTTTTGATGCCTTGCACCATACAATTCCTGTTTATAATCTCAGCTTCATACAAGTTTCATGACAAAGCTTCTGAGGAATGCATATGTCTATTAGACAACTCAATGGTGTATTAGAGAGTAAAAACAAAGGTGATTTTATACTACATGGAGCAGACTGGTATACAGATGCACATTTCACTTTTTTCCTTGCAGTGTTTCTCTAAATGTTGGCTTTCTATAACATTTCACACTCAAGCAGTGGATTTTCTCCTGCAGAGCATTAAAGTAAAAGCTACTAAGAGGACTACAGCATTATAAAATAACTTATACAGCAAAGAAAGTAGAACAAATAATCAGGTATTACATTTTCAACTTGGCATGTTATACAGTACACTGGCTAAGGCATTGCAGACCATTTTGATTGGCTTTGAGACTGCTAATAAAAAATAAAAAATAGTTCTGTTGCACCGGTCAATATCCAAGCACAGTCTGGTACTGGGAAATCATCCAGCATAAAAGCAGGTGTGAACAACAAAGCTTAAATAAGGCATTTTAATCCACTGCATGTAGGAAAGAATTCTGCAAGAGTTATAAAGCATTAAATGTTAATTTAATAAATTCTGTTAAAGTTAATGCATTAGGCATCGCTGACAAAATCATTATAAGCAGTTGGAGCATTACATCCAGAGACAGTTACAGTGACATGTCTCGTTGACTGGAAAGTCACTTACATTTTTGTCATTGCTTATCATGCTTTGAAAATCTCTGTATTAGAATTTGTTTGTCTAGCTTTCACAATACTGACTTTGCAGTGCTACAATGCATATAAAGAATGTATATTTTACACGGAACTTCTTTTAGAAATGTATACAAATACCACAGAATGACTATCAGCAGATGACATGTACATTATTGCAAAGCTATTTACTCAGCTAATGAGTACTCTGCATTTTCTGATGAAAAAATGCATCTTGTACTGTATTTAAAAATACAACTTTTAGAATTATCTTTATTCAACAAACCTAGTTTGTGTAAAACTACATCTAGTACTACAAACTCAAAACTTTCAAAACTGATTACTTCTTTTTGTGGGGTCTATATTAAAAGACCGAAGAGGTGTTTCAGTGAACACCTCTTGGTCGACACATAATGAGCAAACGCATTAAAGCACCAATGCTCAAAACAGTGATTTATTTCCCTGGGAAAGACACCGCTTGGCCATCCCCGTGTGGTTGCTCCTTTCCTCACTGTTATGTGATCGTGGAGTTGGTATATTTAGTTAGGGGGTGTGGGGGGGGCACAGCCTCCCATGTTGGGAGGTGTGGGGGCGAAGCCACCCCATGTTCTTATGTTTTAAAGTGTGTGTGTGTTTGTGCTAGTGGTTTAAACCGCTGTTTTGAGCGTTCGCGCTTTAGTGCATTCACTCATTACATGTCGACCAAGAGGCGTTTGCTGAAACACCTCTTCTGTCTTTTAATATAGATGCCTTTTTGTGCTGTTATATATGTCATAACCCTCAGCAGATGGTACATGACAGCTAATTAATAATGGGCTACATATGGCTGGAGAGGAGGGATAGACTCTATTGAGCTAAATAGGCACTTTCTAGTAAACTTTCATGTCACTATGGTGCCACAGTCTAAATGTTTGTTATAGGCACCAGTGAGATGTTTTCTCTTTCCTTGTTTTTATTTATTTATTATTTTTTTTTATTTTTGTGTGTGGAAGACACTTTTTTTAATGGTTCCTGAACACTGAATTGGAGTTCCAGTTTTTGGAACTGCACAGAACAACAGATGACCTAGTAAGGCATCAGCATAACAGCTATGAAAGATTCATAACTTTTGTTAAACACCTTGAATTACTGCAATGTTCCATTCTTACCCTGCAGCATAAACAGTAGCCACTGCTAAAGTGTACCAAAAGTGATTTTACAGGTCTGATATCTGTAGAGCACTTCATGTTGTCATAGAGATGAAACAGAAAACAAAGATATGACAGACACTTACTACCAGCTGTCTATGTAGTAGCAATAAGGTGTAACATACAAAGTACTCTTACACATTTTTTTAGCTTTTTAATACATGGAAACAAGTTAAGCTCCACACAATAAAAAGAATTATGATTGGATCTCTCTCCAATCATAGCCCTTCATATGTGCTGTCAACAAAGATGTCAAGATTCACCTCTTAAGCTTTGCTCTTGAGGTCAGTTTCCATGTCTTGAATGTATAACATATATAATTATGATTGGGTCACAGAGCACAACTTGATTATTATGTGTTCGAGAGGCATGGATGCCGAGCAATGCTCTCAAGGTGAATCTCGGCATTTCAAGAAAACATAATAAGGAGTTGTGATCAGTGATACAATCATAATTCTTTGTAGTGCATGGAGCTTTATCCACTTCAGTAACTACTAGTTAAAGGGGAAAAATGCTAATTGTTTTACTGGCTTTCAAAGTCATAAAACACTTAATGGTTGCAGTCAGAGAGGTAGTGTAATCCACTCTATTACATTTTCATTTACCTCCATACCTCTAAACTTTCTAAATTTTTGCAGGACATCCAGATTATTGTTTCATATTGCTAGTCTGTTCCTTATAAAATATGTGGTTTTCAAACAAAGCAATGAGGCTTGAAGTAACTAAATAATGACATAAATTTGTGTTTCAGGGTTTGCATTCTTCAGATTATGCAGGTGAGCACATATCCTGTTATTCTAGAAACTCTCTTTAAATTTTTTTTTTTTTTTTTTTTTACAGGAAGTTAAGGACATGTGAGGGGTATGGACATCAGGCAGAAACCGATTTTACTGCATACAGTGGGACCCGACCTTAACAACATAAGTAAGGGGTGCTTAACATTTGTTAAGGTTGGTTGTGCACCATTCTGGTACTTAACTGGTTTGTCTTTTTCTGAATATTGGAGCATAATCAGGATACTCAGTGCACTAAAATTTGGTTATGATCACAGACCAGATCACACTCTCCTGTTATATGTTGCCAGCATAGTTACAGTCCTTACAAATGTAACTCCTTCATGCACTATTTCGGTTGTATCTCTTCATTTAAGCCAGATCAAGTCAGATCAAAAATCTTTAATCACACTAAAACCAGTGTCTTGGAATTCAAGGATTTCAAATGGTTCTACTATGAAATGCGACTTTCCTGAAAGTTGATGTTACAAAAGAAAGAAAAAGAAAAAAGTGCCTGAAAAACAAAAGAAAATAAGGGAACCCCTCCAACACACTCACATACACACACCCTGAATTTCTTTATACTCTAACTCCATGGTTGTACCTACTTAAAGAAGGGTGAAATCTCCTGAAAAAGGGAATCATTTCTAGGGCTCAATTAGAAATAGTACTGGTAAGGATTTCCAGTGGGAAAAATCATGCAGCATGATGGTATCCCCCCCCCCCCTTTTTATTTTTTTTTTACTGGCTATACATACTCAGGAAAAAAAATTGTCAAAAGCATTACACCGAATTCTAGTCTTCGTAGGAAATCATTACTGGTATGACTTTTGCATGTGCTGTGGCAATTATCCCTTGTTTTGGGAGATTTCTCACTTTTTCAAGTAGATGTGACTATGGAGTTGATATATATAAGTTCCAGGGTGCACCCCACATTGGAAGTGGGTAAAGGAGTGCAGGAGGCTAGCACCACTGAAAAAAATTTATTTTTTTTTTTACCGTCTATACTTTAGGCCTTTTTTTTTTATTTTCCTTTCAACTTGTTAGCTTTCAGCAAGTCAACATTTCACAATCAAACCCACAACAAGGTGTAAATATAAGGGGAAATTTAAAAACAAACAACTCAAATGGTGCACCAGAATAAATAAACTATAACAAAAGAAAAAAATCCTTAAAGCATGTAAACTCAAAATGCCCCCATATCAAGGATATCATCAGGAAATTGACTAAAATTGAAAAGTACTAGGTTAGCATCTGATGTTAAGGACAGTTACACATCTTTCTTAAGCTACATTAGAAAACAAATGAAACAATAAACTAAAACAAGATAAGTGTTTTTAAATTATAACATTCTTCCTTCTTTAAAACACTTTTTGTATTTAGATGTCCATTCAAAACAGAAGGAAAACCTACATCAAACCTCAACTGCCGTCTCAATTCTTTTACCTACAAAAAACAGCTGAGATCACCACCTATACCATTGTTCTTAACACCATCCAAGACAAAAAATAAAAATGTCTTAAAAATCAACACACCTAATGTCATGCTTAGCCAGTGCATTACTAAAATTACAGTTTTTGATTGCACTGACATAATCTGCAGTTTGCTCATTTAACCTTCTAGTATTCTTACCAATGTAAAAAAGCACAATACACTATCCCTTCAGAAAATAGCTAAAATGGGAAACAACAATCTCCCCAATACAGAAAACAAAAAAACATTTGTAATTATGCTCAAATACTGGAAAAAAGGTAAACCTGCTATGCAATTTTGTGACATCAGAAAAGTGTGTGATAACTTTGCAATACATGAGCATCCTGATTACACTCTGAAATCAGGAAAAAGATGACTGTTATATATGACTCTGGTAACAAAATTTCTGAGGATAAAACAGGTCTAATTTTGCTTCATGACCAAATTACTGTTTCTGAATGGCCTTCAGGAGACATTCTAACTGTTAAGATCTACATCACCTGTTGATCTGGAGGCTCATTTTTCAGAAGGAATCTAGATTGTACAGGTTAGGAAAGTTACTTAGCTAACATGTCATATGTCGAGCATAACAGTGTCCAGCACTAACTTATTAGCTTGTCAGAAGTTAATTATGCACTCTTGAGGTGATTGTTTTGACATTCATGTTGAGAACACATATCCAGCTGATCATAACTACATTGCTATGTGTTGAGAACACATAACAAGCTGGTAATGATCAGAAACGGGATTGTAATTCTCCTTGGTATGCACTTTTTAAGGTTGTTGTTAGTAAGCCTCATGCTAACATATGGGTACCATCCACCACAGAACCGCTTCAGAAAGACCTCACAGCTTTCAAAGCTGTAAAACATTTTGTGCTGCCATACCAACAAATAAAAATGGTATGACAGAGTGATGTCTTCCTTTTAAAGATGGTGTTGATTGAAAGGTGAATTTTGCTTTTGGCTGCTCTCTGTACTCTGCTTTAAAACTGTAAATAGCTTCATTCCCCTACACTTTTTAAATATAGTGAAGCAGCTAAAGATCAATTCAACAGAAAGAATTATGTTTGGTTTTCAGCAATCACAACCATTATATGATACATTCTCAAAATGATGTCAAGATTCAGCTCCAATCAAGTTTATAGATATCCATTTCTCAGAATGAACTAAATTATGCTCTGAGCATGAAGGATTACACTCCAAAACTGGGGAAAATACCAACTTGTTAAACATGCTGTTAATAAAAGGAGTGCATAGTAAGCTTTGTTACATATGGCTTTCAGAGCTGTGATGCTCTATTGTCATGCTAAAGCATACACAGCATACTCTATAGAATTGCACCTGGAAATTAAAACGGCTGTAAACATTGTTAAGATACTTCTTACTGAAACACACACACACACACACACACACACACACACACACACACACACACACACACACACACACAAGCAAGCACTATACATATAGGGTCATAGGTAAATACCATGCAGTAGACTAGAGGGTTTAACAGTTTATAAAGCCATTAACCAATAAGATATGGAGTTAGCTTTCAAACCATGCAATTCTTCTTAGTGATACAGTTTTTTCCTCTTTAACTAGTAGTACAATGGAGTGTCCAAAGGTCCATGAAATGAAAAGAATTATGATTTGTTTTATCCTGTGACCACCACCTTTTTAGGTGTTCTCAACTTGGATGTCAACATTCATCTGTTGACCGTTGCTTTACTATCCTTTCAAGGTAAATTTCTTGACATCTATGTCTCAAACATTTAACAAGTCGGCTATGATTTGAAACCCAATCATAGTATCATAGTCGTCAAATTATACATCACAAAGAATTTAGCCATAAGAGAAAAAACATACCACTTATGAACTTCAGTATCACTCATTATGCCCTTTTTAAAACCATGCTTTCTCCAGCTGGCTGATGTATCTTAATTATGTATTTCAAAAAAAGAGACCTGGAATAGTTTAAATTGACAAATATGTGCATATACTTCATATTTGTTTCTCTGTCATGTGTTGCACTCACAAAAAAGACACAATATACCATTCAGAAACATACTCTGACTGAATTATTATTAAGCAAAGCTGGAAAAAAATATGAAGTGGGCCATCTTCTATGCTAAAGGTGGCTTTGACTTTTAGTCATTTATACAACACTGGATAGTAGGAAGGTATTTAGTTGTGAAATGGTTTAATTTCAATTTTAGTACAGATTTCCACAATAACAATATAACCTGCACTTCTTGCCTGAACATCGGATGTGTTCACTTTGTTATACTGATAAAGATAATTTATTGTGGATTTAGGGACAGTTAAAAACATTTTTAGTATCAGTTATAATAAGTTAGATGGATTTATAAAAATAAATGTGCTTCTTTATATACTGTTGAGCTTATCTTCTTTCAAGACTGCATTTGTAGCAGATGAATGAAAATATGCTGAAATGTGTTCTGTGTCTAAATGAGGATGTTCATGTATGGCTTTCGCTTTTCTTTGTCTCTATGACGTGCCTGAATTTGTGTGAATCACTTGCTTGCTCTCATAAAAGTGAACCAACTGACTGCTTGTGACTACTGCACACTATTTTAGTATGTTTTTCTCCTACTCGATGCTGTATGGCCATGCAATAAGTATACATATGATATCAGGGAATCCACTAGATGCAGCAAGGAGGTTTCCCTGCAAACACTGCTTGTTTGGTGATGTTCCATTATATTACTTGTATGAGCAGCTTTCAGGGAACTGCAAAATTAAGATGTGAGTAATTGTGGTGATCTGTCATAGCAGAATCAAGATTTCAAATTACAGACCAGTAATTTAACACTGTTGGTTGTTACATGTTTTAATAAGCACTTCCATTTAAACTTGTAAATAATATTATATATATTTCACGTAGGTTCAAAGCTTAGCACTATGCTAACTGCCCTTGTGGAACATTTTAAGCCTAGCCAATTAATCCATATGAGAATCAAAGCCTGCACCGTGTGTCTGTAAGGTAAACACCTCAGCCATTATGCCAACCTCCCACATTTGCTAGATGTTATTAGGAAAGGAATTTTGCTATGAAAATCAAGTATGTCATGAGTGTTTGTGATTTATGACCCTATTAGTAAAAGCAGTGACTTGAGGATAAGCTTTGCTGCCATTTATTTAGATTTAGCAAAGGCATTTGATTTTGTCACGCCCACTAGAATTATACAATAATTAATTATTAATAATATAAGGATACGCCTCGTGTGCTGAATACAAAAATATCCACTCAGCTAGAGACACAGTGCATACCTCAGACACTGACACAAATGGTCCTCTAAATACCCAAGATTACTTCCTCTTCAAATGCAGGGCTCAGCAGTGTTTAACACATCACTTCTGTCTTTTTGACATCATAAAGAAGTACATCTTAGCAACAGTGTGGATCAGTATAAAACTGCCATCAAAATTATTGTACATTCTATTGCTACTCTGACTCCACTAATTTTCAGTTTGTACTGGACAATACAATATACTGTTGTTTAAATAGTGATTCAGTCTTGAATTACAGTAAACGTGCTGTGCTGTACTCTGGTTATCAGACCTGCACTTCAGAATATTTTATTGTTGCTTTCCATGTTGCAGAAGTTAGCAGAAATTATTTTGTTTAAAGATTTGACATTTAACATCGACAACTATTTTTTAGCAAGTTGTGGACATAACTAGTACTAAACTGTTAAAACAGTGAAGTGTTTTTTAAATACTCTGAACCTGTTGCATGAACATACCACTGAGAATAATTCCTTTTTTTCATGTGCATTTAGAGAGATAAACAAGCTTAGAAATAGCTTCATTACACAAAAAGAATAATTTTGTTGAAATCTTCTGTGTATTCTGAAAAGTAACTTCTCATAAAAGCTATAACACAGCATTTAGATTATTGCAGTGTTAGCTTTCTTTTTACTAAAACTGATTATATGATATCTTGAAAGACTGATTAATATAGCAATAACCGATGATGTCAGTGTGGTATATTAAGATTTACCCGTGGTTGGTGTGGTTTAAAGCCGACCGTGGGTAAATCTTAGTATACCACACCACGGAGTCAGTTATTGCTATTATACAATGACATTTATGAAAAAAATACTTACTTTTCTTATATACTGCCTGTGTATAATGGCACCGTGGTGTTCTTCCAGTTCTGCTGCATACACTGTTGCTTTTTTCATGTACTGCGCATGCATGTGGGACTTGTGTTCCCATGCTTACCCAGTACATCAGTGCTTTGGAAAGGAAGCGATGGAGAGGGGAAGGCCTCCATTGCTCCTTTTTTTTTTTTTTTTTTTAATAAAAAAAAGTTTTGGACAGTTTAGGGTTAGGAGAGAGACAGAATGGAGGAAATACAAGGAAAATCAGTAATGTGTCTTTAGTTTCGAATAACGTACCTAATTTTCCTAGTATTTGCTCCACCCTGTCTCTCTTGTATGTCCAGAGTCTGGATTTTTAATTTTATTTATTTAAGTTACAGTATATTCCAGTGGAAAAAAGTCTGGGCGACCAGACCTTTTTCCATTGGTATATGCTCAGATTTACAACGTGCACGCTGGTTGGGCTGAGCAATCAGCCTGCTAGTTTTTGAATGCTAATGACCAGTCATTGTATAATATAAATGTTTATTTACTGTATACCAAGACACAATATGATGTTTGAAATTTCATTTATTTATAATGATTGCACAGTAGGTGGGAGATTCATTATACAATTTCTTCCAAGATTTTGGGATTACTTCTCTAATAAGGCATCTTATCAAGAGTCATCTACACATTTCAAATATCGCCTGGACAGTTAAATATATAATAAAACTTCACATTCTAAGATTACATCGTGTTGATTGTGAAAATGTTAAGATGTTCTAAATAGAATGCAATACAGTGTCAAAGAAGCTATGAGCTCACCCTCAACCAGACTGATAACCAGTTCAAATGAAAGTATTAATATTAAGGACTTTTACAGTATTTAAAATCCCTCTATGTGAGATGGAGCTGGAGCTTGTTATCAAATTCAAATATAAGACATTCAAACTTTTAGAGATAAGCATAAATAACCATATTTAGATACATAGAAAAGTATATTAAAATGATTATGACCTCCTCCTTTTAAACTTTTTCTAACTGATGTAAAAAAAAAAGTTTTTGCTCTTACCTTAGCACAAACGGCCAATGCACTAAGTGTGATTAGGTGATTTGGAATCACACAGCAGGCCCACTCATAGGAGTACTCAGTCAAGGGAATTAGACATGAGTGGTTGGAGGGCACTATTTGTGACTGTTTGGTAAAAGAAGGAATAGCCCCTGCTAATCTAAAACACAGTCTGAACATGGAACATTTGGAAATGGCTTAGCAATATTTCAGTTCATGGTGCTTAGCAATATTTCAGTTCATGGTCCTTGTCCACCTACCAGGTAAGGACACAAAAACAAGGGAGAAACTTTATAGGGAAATATCCTCACAAAGCATATGATGGTGAAGTGTTTCTTGGCTTCTAGTTTCTACTTCATGGCTGACAGATGTGTCACCATTAAAGCTGAGTGCCCATGGAAGGGGGGGGGGGGCACCACAGTAATTTTTTTTTTCTGCCTGGTAACCAAATGCATTCTCTCTTTTGATTTACCTATTTGTTCCTCTAGGGCATGAAAGTGAAGTGATAGTGTCCATCATTAAGGCAGCCATCAGGGAATATCCTGTATGCCCTGAACATTTTTAATGAGTGTTCTACTAGAAGGACATGGGAATAGGCAGAGAACGAAACTGCACTACGGCTCCTTGGACATATGCCTCACCCTACTCTCCTAATACAAGTGAGAAGGCACAGCTCCTTCACTGCTTCCCTACCCTGCCAGCTCCACCAGATGCCTATACCTCTATTCAAACTTTGGTCAGATGACCTGTAGTCAAGGCTTAATCCATCCATTCCAATGGATATCCATAGAGTCCTCATATTGCAAGCAGCAGAGATAAAATGAGTGGGCTAGTGAAGCATTGAGTAGTTACCCTGGTAACCCTAGTGGTCAATAACGAAGTAAGTCAACAAACAAACAAACAAACAAACAAACAAACAAACAAACAAACACAAATACTTAATGAAACTACAGTTTCAGATTCTGCTTACTCATATTCATTGAGTTATTTCTACAAATGCACACTATGCTACCAAACTGAAAATTAATCATGCTAGTCCTATGGCAAAACTTGTAAAACAGAGACTTCTTTAGACCCTTCTCTTATTCTGTCACAATGTAAATTGTAAGAGACAAAGAAATCCAAGAGTTGAAGTAATCAGTCACAGAACCTTCACTTTATTTAGAAATAATTGTAGAATCTAATTCAGACTCAGAAAGCAAATAAAATTAATGCAGTTTCAGGCCCTTCTATGGATATCATTAGATGCACTCTCAAAATATGTGAATATGTAATGTAGTAGTTTGTAGTACATAGAACAAAAGCCAAAGCCAAACAAAAAATTCCCAAATTCCTCTGTAGCATACAGTATTGGATAGTAATCATTCCAATTATAAATCATTGAAAACACACCACAGTTACTTAAATTTCTGACTTAGTAAAAAGTAATTCTGTATTACTGCAGTTTCAGAAACTTGTCAAAATCATATATAATATGGAAGATTATGTATGGGTTTCACAAAGATCCCCCACAGCAAGAGTGAACTGTTACATCCAAAAGGGGCATTTCCTGTGATCACAGAAAATCTGACTGAGAGAGATATGTTTTGCGTAATGAAGAAAGACCTCATTATCTGTTAATCTGCATGTCTCCGAATCATGGCTTTTACTGCTTGCATTAATCAGCATTTTCCTGTGTTAATCACCACTAATGGCCCATTTGGCAAAGGCACTCCCCCTTCACTCTCCCACATGCACATGCATGCATTCAAACACATACACACATAAATCCCTGTTAACTGTCTCTGAGTTTGCAGAACATCCCTTATTAAGATTTTCTTTCTTCTCTTTTCGCAAATTATGGACAATAATAGTCAATCAATAATGTCAGACATTAGTGTTTTGGTTTTCTTATAATTCTGAAACTGTATCATGATGTAAGTCCTGTTGCTCTATTAACTTTCTAAGTAACTTAAAGTAGCATTTAGAAAGTCACCCTGGTATTGTCTAGAGTTCTTCCCTGCTTTGTTTGGAAGTCTTGAACATGGTCACTGTGAGGTATGGCAGCCCAACACAAACATATGGACATTCCTTATTCTGTCCAGGTACTGTGTCAGTGACCACAAAGCTGCTCTAAAAGTTTATGACAGCATAATAAATCTTATCTGCTGCTAGTAACAACTGGCAAGGCTTCTATCATAAATTGAGAACATGTTAGGAATGCAAGGAGCTTTATCCAAACAAAAAGCCAAGCAGAAATTTAAAATTGACTACCCTGTGAATAATTCTACTAACCAATGAAGAGGGAATCTTGCAGAAGATCTTAGTATGGATGTCATATTTTCCAGTTTCAGTAAAGGCTCAGAAAGCATTACAGTTCACAGACCACTTTAGTTCCTACGGCTGCATAATTCGGAGCATGCATTATGGCCATTTTAAAAGAGCAGTTGTCAAAGACCATGATATTGACATCATGAAATGTGAACTTCTGGTAAAACAGTATTAACATTTTTCATTATCTACACCAGAAATTATCTGAATCAAAGTTTTATTTCAAGTCCATGTGATACATACTCTTTCTACCCATTAAAGTGATCTCAGCTGCTCCCTACTGCCTTTTGACTCTTAGGCATCTTCTTCTCACTTCACTAATTAGTCAGCTTTATGTGTTCTACATTTTTTTCTTGTTACCTATACCATCTGCCTGGTTCTTAGCCACTCATCTAATTCTACTAAAATTAGAAATGAACTCCTCAAAGAGCTTTTGCTCATTTGTGCCAGTCGTTGAAGGATAGAATGTTCTATATCAATTTCAATCAAATTAAAAAAACAACTAGGATTTATTAACTCCCACATTAAATGTACATTGTTCTGAGTGAACAGACAACACACGCATAACTCATACTTACTTCCTCCTAATTTTACTTTTCCTATCGATTTCCTTGTAGCGTTAAATATGGAAGGGGATTCATAAAGGTTACCACAAAGTGTAGACTACATGTGCACTTAGTGTAATCTTTCTGAGTGACTAGAAAGTGTAAAAAATGTGGTAGGGATGTTCTTGAATACAGACTGAATACATTTAGTTTAGGAGCTAATGAATCAGTCCAAATCCATTTTTTACCTCTTCTGACTGATGAATGATTGACAAATTTTAGGTCTGTTCTTCTCGGGTAAAACAGGATGTATTCTGATTAAGGTAGATTTGGGATTGAACCAGTTTTCACCTTAAGTTATGTCGAGTCCTATCTTGATTAATTTGATACAATACTTAATGAACAAATTATGCCTCTCTGCAATAACACAAGTTTTACAACAAGAAGATGAGGGTCTTGGGACTGGAACATTATGATGATGAAAAAATATGACCTTGCGCCATTTACTGCCCCCTTTTCTAACAAAAACTCTGTGCCTCGTGCACATCAAAATAAAGTTGTGAGATTCATACATTTAGGTGTAAGCAACTCTACATGATGAAAGCAAGTCACAGCTGCTACTTTTTACAAAAAGGCTCTGCACTAGCCATAAATTACACTTTGTGGAATCTTTCCTGTATTAACTTTGAAACTGTTTATCGGAGAATTTGTATATCACATGCATTTCTCCCATGTCTCATCCCTTGAGCAGCACAGCTATCACTAGCATAGACACCAAATGTGAGGACAGATTACACTGTACATATGCCTATCCTATAGAATGTGCTGCCCACTGAAAGCAGAAGAAATGGAGTGGATGTGGTACAGTTTTTGCAGAAGAAAACTTTTTCTGAAAATGATACAACTTATATGATCTTTAGGTGGCTTTTATAATGTATTGTCACCATAACAAACCAATTGCTGGCAGAAGTTTCTCATTCATTTTCTTTAAATCAGCATTCATAATTATATTCTACATAGTTCCTGCCATGCAAACTTTGATAAAATTATTTATTAAATGTTCTTCTAGCTTTTGTCTTTCTACTAATTCATTGTTATGTTTCCTCTGATATTTTGTAGCTGGCATTGTTAATTAATATGTGTATAAATTTCACTGTGTTCTGTAATGGTTTCTTCCTGTGCCATTTTGCCATTGTTAACCTTGATGGAAGCAGAACATTTTTCTTTCTTTACATGCATATATGTATGCATGTGTAAATACATACATATGTATTTAATATCTGCCAAGTAAAAACAGAAGTATCCTCTTTGTGAGTCATGGCTAATAAATGATCTCATAAGTTACTCTAACTACCAGGTTACAAAAGGAATAAGTACATACAATATAAAATAAAAAGTAAAATGACTTCTGGCAATCTGAGAGACACTTTGTATCATACCAAAAGGACTGACAACATTGTGAAAAACATCTGTGGTTTTAATGTCAAAATAAAGAAAACCTTGTTAAGGTGGAGGGATAAATGTGCAGGGCAATTGTCTGGAGTGGGGGGGGGGTGACTGCCAAATAATTTGCAATAATTTTGTCATGGAGTGTGACCTTAGCATCATATGCAAAAGGATTCTAACATGAAGAAAGTGTGAACTTTGCAACATTCCTTCAGAGGGTAACAGTTATTTGGTAAGGACTAGGAACCTGATAATCAAGACAAACAAGACTACCAAGAAGCGAGAAACTTTCGGTAAAATATACACATGGAAAGTTTTACATATGGGGTCAGGGGTTCCTATTATATGATCAAGGATGCATTCTTTTGAATGGATCTTGATCGAACTTGAAAGCACGAAATGGCAAAATAGAGAAATGGCATATAAGCGATTTCTTTCCCTAGGAAAGAAATCGCTTGGCCGCCTCCGTTACTTTGCTGCTTTTGTCACTGTAGTGTGATCTCAGAGTTGGTATATTTAAGTAGGGGAGGTGTAGGGGACACAGCCCCACACATCAGGGGTTGTGCTGGGGGTGAAGCCCCCTCCCCATTTTTTGTGTTGTTTTAAAGGGTTTTTTTTAACTTCCTTTTGTGGAACAACGATTTTTTTCCCTTGGGAAAAAATTGCTGTTCTAAGTGTTCAGGATTGTAAGCTTTCACTTACATGGGGTCGATAAATCAGCGTTCTCTTTTTTAAGCATTCGTTGATTTAATACAGACCCGGGGTCAGACCATGGTAACAAAGATGCAAGAACTTTACTTGGTAGGTAGTGAAAGTCTGATAACCATGATACGGTATTTATCTCATTGCAATTAAGAAGCATTTAATAAGAAGGCACAAGATTTACAATGCAGGAAAAAAAATCAGATTACATCAGGCAGGTAATGGCATCCTTTTACATAATGCAAAGTGGAATATATTGCTTAAAAGCAACATTATACAAAATAAGTAGGCAAGTGACAGCCCTGTAATGGAAGCACTAGGAACTTATCAGACAGGAAGTAAAAACCTACAAAGAAATAGAGAACTCATCACACAGAAAATGATACTGGCACAAAGTAAATGTCCACCTAATCAGCCATGCAGTGAAACCCTGGTAACAAATGTACAAGGAATTTATCAGGAAAGCAATGAAGCTTGATAACAAATGTAGCGGCATTTGTTAGGCAACCCGTGACTGCATAGTGACAAATGTCTGGGGGACTTATTATGAACATGGTAGGGGCCTTATAAATTCAAAACAAAACTCTCAAGCTGTAAGAGAGAGACTGGGGAAAGTTACAATGTTATTGACTTTATCTGGCAACGAGTGGACTCCTGAGAGCAAATGACTATGGGATTTAACTGTCAGGTGATGTGACAGCCTGTGAAACACATTGATATTAAGCTTAATGAAAAAGAAATTGGGAAAACATTAGTAATTATGCAGAGGATTAATCAAACAAGGTGTCTGTCCAAGAGAAAGTGAAAAAAAACATAATCTGATAGAAAATTATAAACTTGTCAACATTTGTACATATTGAGGACTTCCCATGAAGAAAGTGACATTCTTAAAACTTGTGTCCACAGACTCTGACAGTCAGCACTACATAAAATATTGCTGCCATTAGATACAGAAAAATGTGCTCACATGTAGACAAATCCGAACTACCAGCTTAAAATTTTACAAGTGACATTCTCTATGTTCTGCTACCCAAAGTCACCTAAATAAGATTTTATTGTTTTATGTGCTGCCCAGCTTGAGTATACAAATATTGAGAAATTCATGGAACAAGTACATAACCATCTGCCAGTGAATATAGAAGGAAAAGAAAGGAACATCAATGCATAGTTTAAAGGCTAGACCACACAAAAGGAAAAAAATAGAAAGCTTTGCTTTCTAAAGCTGATGTTTCCACTACAATGAAAACAAATGTACTGAGGATCAGAATCCCTAAATTGCATTCACAGAAAACCACTTTTTAAAGTTATATACGCACTCCAAGGTTGAACTTACACAAAAAAGGGGCACATTTCCCCCCGAGAGAATCAGTTCAGGCTCAATTCATCAACAGTGATTTCCGGTGGAGGAACTCCAATCATTGGAAAGTTGATCCTTGGGCAGTCGAAGTTTGAGAGTTCACCTACATCTAACAGAAGGATAACCAAGGCTGAGTCTCTTCCATAAACACTACTTGTCAACAGAAACTTTCTATCTGGTATAAAATCAAACACATTGTTGGATAGCTTTTTGACTTTTTTATAATTAGATACCTGAGATTTTATAATGTTCCTGGATGGACATGACATTTACAATTTTATATGTTTTAATTTTTTAATTGACAAAAAGGAGACAATTTCCTCATAGGATTTCTAGACATCAGAGGTAGATCATCTAAAAACTGTGACATACTATTTTTCCAGAGACATTTTGATTTCTTCTGGCTGCTTTAAGGATTCTAACTATCATCTGATAATTTAATATTTTTATGCATATGTTATTCTAGGAATTCTTCAGCAGATTTAGGATGCAGAGACCTGACAAATCATTCGGTTATTAAAGGGTTTACTTTTGGAATTATTCAGGAGGTTAGAAATAAGTCCTTTAAGGAGAATGCTCTTATGTCTTTCAATATTATAATCTCTTTAACATGTATGTCCAGTTTTTATGCATTTGGGGAATTGAGGGTTTATAGGTAGATGGGATTCTGGCTAAGATTCTGCAGTTCTTTTGTTAGTTTCTACAAGTGAAGTATTTATACTGATGGCCTGTACATGCATTTACTCAAAAATGCCCACACCAGCAGTAGTCCTTCTTTAAAGTTATTTAAGTAAAGGTTTCCAATTTAAGAAGTGCTCAGAATTCAAACTTTTCACTTTCATATCCCCAACTCTCTATCTTCTCAGCTTAGATTCCATTTCTGATGCTGATATTGAAGAAACCTTGACCTTAGCTGAATGAGAATCCATAGCCTTGCTTGATTACCAAACTGCAGACGGAGTACTGTGTATAGCTTGAAAGGCTAATATACAAAATAATATAATGAATAAACAAACATTAATCCAATAAATTTAGTTCAATAACTTTAGTGTCAACATTTTGCACAAATGAAAACTGGTGATCAAAGAGTCAGACTTATTCAATATATTAGGAGGAAGTTAAGCAAGTCAGTTTCATAAACACACACACACACACACACACACACACACACACACACCCACATCCTTACACACACACACACACACACACACACACACACACACACACACACACACACACACACACACACACACACACACACACACACACACACACACACACAAACACCCACATCCTTACACACACACACACACACACACACACACACACACACACACACACACACACACACACACACACACACCCCATACACACACAGTTCTCCCACTCCTGACTTCTTGTAACAAAACTGGTTGTGAAACTTCTACTTACTCTTATTAATCTTTCTTTAACTTCAAGAACAAATGGTTCTGCCACCAATTCCACTTAAAAACACTTGAAACTTGAAAACTTTAATAAAATATACGATGATAAGATAAAATAAAATAAACACACTGGCTCATAAACTGGATAAGCGCTTTTGGTATTATACCTTTTTCAAATCCTTAGATGAATCTATTTTTTCAGATGTTTGCTATTTTGCTTATAGTTTTCCATCATCACGTGGATTGAAAAAGTTTTTATAGTCTCAGAGTAAAAATGCCTATTTTTTTTTAACAAGTATACCAGTGTTGCTTTTTCCTATGTGGTTCTTTTATTTTTAAATTATTTCTGTAATCTACCATGAACTACAAATTCTGCTGCTTTGCCAACAGCTCCATCCTCTAGCTCTGGACTTTCCCATGGCATTTGGTTTCATACTCCTGTCTATAGTCCCAGTGGCCATTAGCAGTTTCTGGGATCAAACTATTTTTCTGTATCTGCTTTCTTTCCAGTAGTTCCTTCAAAGTGGGCAAATTGTCAGGGATCAGTAATAAAGGTGATGTATGATATCTACCATTTAACATGCTGCCCATTAACAACTGAGCTGCAGAGACATCAAATCACTCTAATTTAGTATTTCTGCATTCCAAAACTGCAAGATAATCTTTAAAACTTTCAACACTGCTATTTTTTGTGGTGTGTGTGTGTGTGTGTGTGTGTGTGTGTGTGTGTGTGTATGTGTGTGTGTGTGTCTGTGTTGGGGGACAAGAAAGAGAAACACTGTTGGACTCACAATGCTCCTGACATGGAAGGCATTTGAATAAACCAGACGATATTTGCACTATTTCATAAATGAAAATGATTCTAATGCAATGAGAAAATGTGCAAAGTTTCATTTTGATGTAAACAGCCATACACTTTCACATTATTTACTTAAAAATACTTGTAATTGATAAATGTAAGTAATGCATGCAACTTCATGGCTATGAACATTTTATATTGTTACAAAAATGAAGATTTTACTAAATAAGCGTGTAACTTCAATGTTAATGAACCAGCCACAGGAAGTAACTTATCATATGGCATGCTTCCCTTTTGAATTTGAATTTCAGCATCTGAATATGCACATCAGAGAGCTTATTGTGTCTCTGTTTTATTTACTCACTGGCTGAACACTGCAGCTGCTTAATTTTCTTCCATCTGTACAAGGCTGCTGACTGCCCAAAACAAAGAAGGGTGACCTATGGTATAAACATGTTTTGGGGTGCATCATGGCAGACATCTAATGAAATACGAATAGCATCGCATTAAGACAAGATGAAAAGAGGTACTTGAACATCTGAGCTAGTAAATTACTGTTCTAAAATTACTTTTCAATTTTGATGTCAGGGCCTAAACACATCACACTTTTCATTCGTCATCAAGTGAGTCTGTCTGGGAAAATTCTGTATTATACTGATATTCTGAACCAGAAAAATCTTTGTGACACACTCTCTGTCGTCAGTTTGAAGCTAAAGATGACTGTTATGTAACCTGAGCTAGAAATATAGCAAAGGAGGCAAGGCAAAAGTGCAATGAATACATATGCAACAGTGTAAAAATAAATCCAGAAGTTATGACTATGGATTTATATATATATATATACTATGTCTGTGACTACCTTCTCTCTGAGAATTTTATATATTCTGAGAAACAGCAACCTCAAAAATAGTACATATAAATAACAGAGGTGTGAGGGTGCAGACATAAAAAAAAAAAATGGTTTATATGTGATTATAGTGAATTGTTATATCACTTGTCTTTAATCAAAATTCCATTGTTACGTTTGAAGTTTTGAACGTCACAACAGTATCTCTCCATCTTTCTGTCATGTAGCCATGTGCAGCTTCAGGGGGAGTATGGAATGTGACATGTCACAAATCCTTACCATAACCTGCAAACACTCATACGCACACATCAGCCAAACATTCATTCCCCTAAACACCCCTACTAATAAGATCTATATAAATAAGAATTGAGAAAAATATGCTTTGGGTATTTTGTGCCTTCACTGTTTTTCACACTCCAAAAACTTTTCAATAAAAAAACAATGTTATGCAGGCGGGGCAACCCCCCCACCCCCCCATCCTGTGGAAAACAATTAGTCTGATCGATTTTCATTTGTAGGTTTTTATTTAATTGATTCAGTTTTATGTGCATTGCTCTTCAGTACATTTGTGGTTTTGCACATTCAGGCTTTTTGATGATATACATATATAGTCTACATCTATATATATATATATATAT